>NC_042977.1:13182892-13482892 GCF_901001165.1 Salmo trutta
GATAGCATTCCACTAAAGTCATTACCACGAGCCCGTTCTCCCCAATTAAGGGGCCACCAACCTCCTGTGGTGCATTCACTCCATAGATGTACAATTGAAGTGATGAAGAGAAACCACTCAAGTTAAGCTCTGCTCCTCAATGGGAAGGAGGCGGCCTCAGTAAAACGCCCTGGAGATGTCTAGCCTCTACGGCTTCCTGTTTGCATTTCAGTTCATGTATAGCCGAGGTAGATAAACCTCCGGAACCCACGCTGCTAAAGTAAAATTAGCTATTTTTACACTGTGCATGTTCTAGTTCACCACCATTGCTTGAGGGACCGAATGAGAGGGGGAGATCATGGAGAAAAGGCTAAAGGGCGAGAGAGGGAAAGAAGGGCAAGCGAGTTGGACAGCTCACACCTGCAGGCCATACACAGATGGTCATAAGGCCCTTCTATGCAAATAAAAACACGCTTCACCCTGCGCCCAGCCACAAGCAGCCAGGCGAGACCTTGGACCAAGCTGGAAAGGGTAAGAGCACACCAGAGAGACGGACATTGACTCCCTGTCCAAAAACAACCCCATACCCCCTCCCAGTAGGCTACTCTTTAGATGTTCTGAAGGTCTGGAAGGACCCGATACACTGTAGATGTCCTGTAAGCAATAGGCGCTGGGCTTCCAATGGGCTTAGGAAAGTGTCTGCCTTTTTGCTTGCACCATTCAGGTTCCTTCCGATCTGCTATCACTGAAGGGGTAGTCGTCAGGACTTGTTTATGGACCAGGCTAGAGCAGGTCACAGGAATGTACTACTAAGTGTAACTAAAGGTCTAAATAGCAGCACCAAGCTACAAACAAACCCAATTAAGGTTGTCTGGAGGTCATTAGCACTGTGTACATGTTTAACTCAGAGTTTACAAGGTTCACAGTGTCTCATCACAATGTCCCACGGAGGAGGAACTTGAAAGAAATATGAAGGGGGGGAAGAAAGTTTTTGAAGGGCTCTCGCCACGAGAAAACCAGGTTGGCCAGACAGACCAAGGTTCCAGTTACCAAAAATCCCAAACAACCCAAACTCTATGAGGTACTTCGATGCTTTCTTCCTTTGTTCAGGAGAAATCTGAAGCATTTGCCAATGTGCTTTTCTTGACACGCACTACAACCTCTGCCCTCTCTGGGGGTCACGTCAGTTTCCCTTCTTCAGGTCGTGCCGGGGTTATCCGGTGTGTGAAACCCATGCCTTCGCACTCCCATGACGGCAAACAGGGAAAACAATGGGAACACTTAACAGCATTCCGAGCCAAAGGAGGACTTGTGTGAACTATGTGGCCTCAGAGCGGTTTAGAGGGTGTCTTTAGACAACCCTTGTTCCACTGGCAGAGTCTGGAGCCGTTTACTTACAGCAAATAGACTACAGCAGACCTACAGCATGGTTCTCATAGCAGTTAAATTAGTACTTTAGCAAATTATCAAAATAATATTCAGAAGCCTCTGCATCAAGATACTCTCAATAACCCAGTCTTCTGTCAAAACCAGGGAATTAAGAGCTAGCCTACATCTGAAGGTGTATCAAAAGTTAGCAGGCTAAATTACTGATTCTGCTTTGTTTATAATAATCTGGATTTGACTTCTTGCATATACACAGATACTGCTTGGCTAATGTTCTTAATCCTTGTTTACTGGTAGGTAAATGTTTCTGTATAGTGTTTTTTCCACATTTTCTTGTTACAAAGTGGGATTAAAATTGATTTAATTGACAAAATACTCTGACAAAATGGTAGAACTTTTTAAACATGTATTAAAAATATATATATATTTTTAATAACAATAAATCTTGATTAGATAAGTAAGTATTCAACATGTGAGAATCACCTTTGGCAGCTATTACAGATGTGAGACTTTCTGGGTAAATCAGAGCTTTGCACACCTGGATTGTACAATAGTTGCACATTATTATTTAAAAAAAATCTTCTAGCTATGTCAAGTTGGTTGTTGAGCATTGCCAGCCATTTTCAAGTCTTGCCATAGATTTTCAAGCCGATTTAAGTCAAAACTGTAACTAGGCCACTCAGGAACATTCAATGTGATCTTGGTAAGCAACTTCAGTGTATAGGTTATTGCCCTGCTGAAAGGTGAATGTCTCCCAGTGTCTCTAGGAAAACATGATGCAGCCATCACTATGCTTAAAAATATGAAGTGGTACTCAGTGATGTGTCGGATTTTCCCCAAACATAACTCTTTGTACTGAGGACATAAAGTTCCTTTCTTTGCCACATTTTTTGCAGTTTTACATTAGTTACTTATTGCAAACTGGACGCATGTTTTGGAATATGTTTATTCTGTACAGGCTTACTTCTATTCACTCTGTCAATTAAGTTAGTATGGTGGCTACAATGTTATCGCTCAATCCTCAGTGTTCTCCTATCACAGCCATTAAACTCTAAACTGTTGTAAAGTCACCATTGGCCTCTGAAATCCCTCAGCGGTTTCCTTCCTCTCTGGCAACAAAGTTAGGAAGGACGCCTGTACTGTGTCTTTGTCGTGACTGGGTGCAGTGTTGGAAAAGGTACCCAATTGTCTTACTTGTGTTACAGTACAAATATCTTAATAGAAAACTACTCAAGTAAAAGTCATACAGTAAAATGCTACTTGAGTAAAAGTTACAAAAAAATGTTTTAAATATACTTAAGCATCAAAAAGTACATTTTTTTATTTCTTATATTAAGCAAAACAGATAGCACCATTTACTTGTTTTTAAAATGTTATTTACGAATAGCCAGTTGCACACTCCAACACCAGACATCACTTACAAATGAAGCATGTGTGTTTAGTGAGTCCGCCACATCAGAGGCAGTAGGGATGACCAGGGGTGTTCTCGTGATAAGTTCTTGAATTGGACCATTTTCCTGTCCTGCTAAGCATTCGAAATTAGTACTTATGGGTGTCAGGGAAAATGTATGGAGTAAAAAGTATATTTGCTTATTTAGGAATGTAGAGTTGTAAGAGTTGTCAAAAATATAAAATAGTAAAGTACAGGTACCCTAAAAAACGACTTTAGTACATTCAGGTATTCACACTGACTGGGTGTATTGATACACCATCCAAAGAGTAATTAATAACTTCCCCATGCTCAAAGGGATATTCAATGTCTACTTTTTTCCCCACCCATCTACCAAAAGGTTTAGATTATATTTGGATCCCCATTAGCCAACGCCAATGGCGACAGCTAGTCTTACTGAGTTCAAACACAGCGAATTATACATTAGACAAAATACTTTACAATTTACAAACATTTAAAAACATAAATATGCAATGTGCGTGCGTCTATCAGTTACACATACATGTCAGTACATATACAAAACTAGGTGGCCTTTGTGAGGCATTGGAAAACCTCCCTGGTCTGTGTGGTTGAATCTGTGCTTGAAATTAACTGCTCGACTGAGGGACCTTACAGATAATTGTATGTGTGGGGTACAGAGATGAGGTAGTCATTCAAAAATCATGTTTAACAATATTACTGCACACTGAGTCCATGCAACTGAAAATGTTGACTTCAAAACATATTTGGGCTTGCCATAAAGGGGTTTGATATCTTTAATCAAAAAGTATTTCAGATTTTCATAAGGAATTAAGTAATTTAACAATTTCAAAAAACATAATTCCACAGACACTATGGGTTTTAAATTTGGGCTGTAACAACAGGCTGTAAATGTGGAAAAAGTCAAGGGGTGTGAATACTTGCTGAAGGCACTATGTATGCATGCAAACATCTATACAGATGTCTCACTGATCGTGAGAAAGACCATCTTTCCCAGTTTCAGACAACACGCATCTCTAGCTGTACTGCACAATCTATAAAGTACGACAGGCTCTCGCTAAACCTGCTAAGAATAAGCCGAGGTAAAACTCCCTAGGATGGAAGAAACCTTTCAAGTAGCGAAACTGTCTTAGAGACCAAACTCTGCCTTTCAACTGGATCTGGGGACGGATTTCCACCCGTGGCTGTCCCCTTTACTGTGTGTTGCTGTTTTTAGACTATAAACACTATTCATTGTTGTCCATTTTAGCCATTCCTTTAAGATCCACAGTTCATTCTGAGCAGCGGTCTTCCCAAATCAAATGGTTATTGGTCGCAAACACATATTTAGCAGATGTTATTGCGAGTGTAGTGAAATGATTGTGTTCCTAGCTCCAACAGTGCAGTAATGTATAACAACACACAACAAAACACATGAATGTAAAAGTAAAAAGAATGGAATTAAGAAATATCTAAATATTAGGATGAGCCATGTCGGAGTATGAATGCATGTATGTATGACCAAAAGTATGTGGACATCCCTTCAAATGAGTGGATTTGGCTATTTCTGCCACACCCATTGCTGACAGGTGTATAAGATTGAGCACACAGCCATGCAATCTCCATAGACAAACACTTGCAGTAGAATGGCCCATACTGACGAGCTCAGTGACTTTCAACGTGGTTCCGTCATAGGGTGCCACCTTTCCAACAAGTCAGTCGATTCATATTTATGCCCTGCTAGAGCTACCCCGGTCAACAGTAAGTGCTGTTATTGTGAAGAGGAAACTTCTAGGTGTAACAACGGCTCAGCCATGAAGTGGTAGGCCACACAAGCTCACAGAACGAGACCGCCGAGTGCTGAAGCACATAAAAATTGTCTGTCCTCGGTTGCAACACTCTACAGAGTTCCAAACTGCCTCTGGAAGCAATTTCAGCACAAGAACTGTTCGTCGAGAGATTCACAAAATGGGATTCCATGGAGTGATGAATCCCGCTTCACAGTCTGGCAGTCCGACGGGCGAATCTGGGTTTGGCGGATGTCAGGAGAACGCTACCTGCCTGAAAGCATTGGTGCCAACTGTGAAGTTTGGTGGAGGAGGAGGAATAATGGTTCGGGCTAGGGCCCTTACTTCCAGTGAAGGGAAATCTTAACGCTATAGCATACAATGTCATTCAACGATTCTGTGCTTCTTACTTTGTGGCAAGAGTTTGGGGAAGACCCTTTCCTGTTTCAGCATGACAATGCCCCCATGCACAAAGCGAGGTCTATACAGAAATGGTTTGTCGAGATCGGAGTGGAAGAACTTGACTGGCCTGCAGAGCCCTCACCTCAACACCATCAAACACTTTTGGGATGAATTATAACGACGATTGTGAGCCAGGCCTAATCGCCCAACATCAGTGCCCGACCTCACTTATGCTGGTGGCTGAATGGAAGGAAGTCGTTACAGCCTTATTCTAAAATGAATTAAATAAAAGTTCCTCATCAATCTAAACACAATACCCCATAATGACAAAGTGAAAAAAGGTTTTTAGATTTTTTTGCAAATGTATTATAAATAAAAAACAGAAATACCTTATTTACATAAGTGTTCTAATGAAGGGAAGGATAAAGCTGATATTATAGTTTTTTTTTTTTAACAAGCACTGAATATCTGCTGGTTCCCTTTTTGATAATGCTGGGGAGCAGGGCCTTTAATGTAAGCTCTGTTACAGTAAACTATCATATAGGCCCTCACGTGAACCATTTTAACATTGAGCCTGTTTCTTATGCTGAGGTCTATAAAGCATTAAAGGCAATAGACACTAAAAAGTCTGCAGGTCCAGAAAACCTGGATGCCTACCTCAAAGATAGCAGCTGGTATTATTACTGAACCTGTGGCTCACATTTTCAACTTGAGTCTCTTGACCAATTCCATACCCAGCATTTAGAAATCAGATTATGTCCTCCCGCTGCTAAAGGGTGGCGATCCCTCAGATGCTAATAACTATAATCCTATCCTAGCCAAAGTCTATGAATCCCTAGCTAAAAAACTTTGAAATTGAAAATAACGTACTAAGCGGGATTTAGTCTGGCTTTAGTACGGGGCACAGCACCACAACTGCAGCTATGGCAGTGGCAAATTACATCAATGCACTTGATAAAAAGCAACATTGTGCTAATCTGTTTGTTGATTTCTCAAAGGCATTTGATTCAGTTTACCATAAATTGTTGCTCACTAGACTCGGTAACATTGGTCTCAGTGAAGGAGCAGTAAATTGGTTTAGGAACTATCTTAATGACAGAACACAATGTGTATATGCTGACAATCACAAGTCTAGCTTTCTTGAGATTAATAGAGGTGTGCCCCAGGGTTCCATTTTAGCTCCTGTGTTGTTCTAAGTTTGTGTTAGTGATTTGGGAAATGGGAAGCAACCAGCAAACTTGCATCTATATGCAGATGCTACAGTCATGTATTAATGTGATCCTTCACTGGATCAGGTTGTTGAAGACCTCCAGACTGCTTTTCAGTCAGTGCAGGCCTCCCTTTACGGTCTCAAACTGGTCTTAAATAACAAAATTACCTTTACCAGAGCTTGCACTCAGCCAGAGAAGGTTAGCGTTGTCAAATCTGGTGGCTTATCCACTGAAAAAGAGTCATCCTACAAATACCTAGGTATATGGTTGGATGACAAGTTGTCCTCTGAAGTTCATATGGATAATTTTGCGACGAAGCTTAAATTGAAATTGGGTTTTTATTTTTGTAACTAGGCAAGTCAGTTAGGAACACTTTATTTTCAATGACGGCCTCGGAACGGTGGGTTAACTGCCTTGTTCAGGGGCAGAACAACAGATTTTTACCTTGTCAGCTCGGGGATTCGTTTTTGCAACCTTCCGGTTACTAGTCCAACGCTCTAACCACCTGCCTTACATTGCACTCCACGAGGAGCCCGCGTGGCGAGCTAACTACCTGTTACACGAGGGCAGCAAGAAGCCAAGGTAAGTTGCTAGCTAGCATTAAACTTAGCTCATAAAAAATTATAAATCTTAACATAATCACTAGTTAACTACACATGGTTGATGATATTACTAGTTTATCTAGCGTGTCCTACGTTGCATATAATCGATGCGGTGCCTGTTAATTTCTCATTGAATTACAGCCTACTTTGACAAATGGGTGATGATTTAACAAGCGCATTTGCGAAAAAAAGCACTGTCGTTGCACCAATGTACCTAACCATAACCATCAATGCCTTTCTTTAAAATCAATACACAAGTATATATTTATAAACCTGCATATTTAGTTGATATTGCCTGCTAACATATAAGAAATCTAACTAAGGAAATTGTGTCACTTCTCTTGCGTTCCGTGCAAGCAGCAGTTTGGGCCGCCTGGCTCATTGCGAACTGTGTGAAGTCCATTTATTCCTAACAAAGGCCATAATTAATTATGACATAACACTGGAAGTTGTACAATGTAACAGCAATATTTAGACTTAGGGATGCCATCCGTTAGATAAAATACGGAACGGTTCCGTATTTCACTGAAAGAATAAACGTTTTGTTTTCAAAATGATAGTTTCCGGATTCGACAATTTTAATGACCAAAGGCTCGTATTTCTGTGTGTTATAATTAAATCTACGATTTGATAGAGCAGTCTGACTGAGCGATGGTAGGCACCAGCACGCTCGAAAGCATTCATTCAAACAGCACTTTCGTGTGTTTGCCAGCAGCTCTTCGCTGTGCTTCAAGTATTGTGCCGTTTATGACTTCAAGCCTATCAACTCCCAAGATTAGGCTGGTGTAACCGATGTGAAATGGCTAGCTAGTTAGCGGGGTGTGCGCTAATAGCGTTTCAAACGTCACTCGCTCTGAGACTTGGAGTAGTTTTTCCCCTTGCTCTGCATGGGTAACGCTGCTTCGAGGGTGGCTGTTGTCGATGTGTTCCTGGTTCGAGCCCAGGTAGGAGCGAGGAGAGGGACGGAAGCTATACTGTTACAATGGCAATACTAAAGTGCCTATAAGAACATCCAATAGTCAAAGGTATATGAAATACAAATCGTAGAGAGAGAAATAGTCCTATAATAACTACAACCTAAAACTTCTTACCTGGGAATATTGAAGACTCATGTTAAAATGAACCACCAGCTTTCATCTGTTCTCATGTTCTGAGCAAGGAACTTAAATGTTAGCTTTTTTACATGGCACATATTACACTTTTACTTTCTCCAACACTTAGTTTTTGCATTACTTAAACCAAATTGAACATATTTCATTATTTATTTGAGGCTAAATTGATTTTACTGATGTATTATATTAAGTTAAAATAAGTGTTCATTCAGTATTGTTGTAATTGTCATTATTACAAATAAATGTGAACAAAAAAAGTTTTAAAAAAATTGTGAGGCGTCTGTTTTAGAGGTCGGCCGATTATGATTTTTCAACGCCGATACTGATTATTGGAGGACCAAAAAAGGCTGATTATTATAATTTTTTAAATTATATATATAATTAAAATATATATATAATAAAAAAAACTAAAAAAAAACCTGTTTGCTTTGTCAAGATGGGGTATTGTGTGTAGATTGATGAGGGGGGAAAACAACTTAATACATTTTAGAATAAGGCTGTAACATAACAAAATGTTATGACTACTCTCCCTTTTCGAAACGTTTTGAAAAACAAAGCAACCGTCCCAATGGAATATTATTGAAGCCCTGGTTGAAAAAGCCCCTAAAGATTTATGTTATACAACGTTTGACATGTTTGAACGAACTTAAATATATATTTTTTGCTCATTCCTGACGACAAGTCAGACGCACACGGTACATTTTCACTAGCCTTCGGAGCGCGCTAACACTATTGGGACATAAATTATTAACTTTTTTGAACAAAACTACATTTGTTATGGACCTGGGATTCCTAGAAGTGCCTTCTGATAAAGATAATCAAAGGTAAGGTATTATTTACAATAGTATTTTTGATGGTTGATCGTTCCAAGTTGGCTCCAACACGTATAGCCTAGACTTTTTTTCTGGGCATACCACGACGTTTATTGCAAAGTGTGATTTCCCAGTAAAGTTATTTTTAAATCTGGCAAAGCGATGGCATTCAAGACATGTTAATCTATAAGTCTTTGAATGACAATATTACATTTTAACAATGTTTTCGAATAGTAATTTTGTAAATTGTAGCGCTAATAAACCGGAAGCATTTGAGGGAAAAGATTTTCTGAACGTCATGCGCCGATGTAAAATGCTGTTTTTATATATAAATATGAACTTTATCGAACGAAAAATGCATGTATTGTGTAACATGATGACCTAGGAGTGTCATCTGATGAAGGTTGTCAAAGGTTAGTGCTGCATTTAGCTGTGTTTTGGGTATTTGTGATGCATGCTAGTTGCTTTGAAAATGGCTGTGTGATTATTTCTGGCTGGGTACTCTGCTGACATAATCTAATGTTTTGCTTTTGCTGTAAAGCCTTTTTGAAATCGGACAACGTGGTTCGATTCAGGAGAGGTGTATCTATAAAACGGTGTAAAATAGTCATATGTTTGAGAAATTGAAGTTATAGCATTTATGAGGTTTTGCATTTAGCTCGACGCGATTCCACTGGCTGTTGATTAGGGTGGGACGCAAGCGTCCCACTGGCTCAGACAGGTTAAAGTGACCGGTGTTGTATGACTATGCACAGTCTAAGGTGTATGGTAGAGTAACCGGGTGGAGGCCGGCTAGAGCTGCCTATTTAACAATCTGATGGCCTCGAGATAGAAACTGAAAAACAGCTTTTCTGTGCCATTTTTCATTCACCTGTACTGATCTCACCTTCTGGATGATAGTGGCGTGAACAGGCCGTGACTCGCGTGGCTGAGGTCTTTGATGATCTTCTTGACCTTCCTGTGACACCGGGTGCTGTAGATTTCCTGGAGGGCAGGCAGTGATGAGTGATAAGTTGGGCAGACCGCACAACCCTGAGGTTGCAGACGGTGCAGTTGCCGTACCAGGTGATACAGCCTGACAGGATGTGCTCAGCGGTGCATCGGTAAAAGTTTGTGAGGGTCTTAGGGGCCAAGCCACATTTCTTCAGCTTCCTGACGTTGAAGAGGTGCTGTTGCGCCATCTCACCACACCGTCTGTGTGGGTGGACCATTTCATATTGTCAGTAATGTGTATGGCGAGGAACTTTAAGCTTTTCACCTTCTCCACTGTGGATGTGGGCGTGCTCCCTCTGCAGTCTCCTGAAGTCCACGATCAGCTCCTCCGATTTTTTGACGTTGAAGGAGAGGTTCTTTTCCTGGCACCACTCTGCCAGGGCCTCACTTCCTCCCTACCCTTACCACCTAGGGGCGTCAAAAAAGTCCAGGATCCAGATGCAGAGGTAGGTGTTCAGTCCCAGGGTCTTTACCTTAGTGATAAGCTTGGAGGGCTCAACGGTGAGCTGTAGTCAATGAACAGCATTATCACGTAGGTGTTCCTTTTGTCCAGGTGGGAAAGGGCAATGTGGAGTGCAATAGAGATTGCGTAATCTGTGGATCTGTTAGTGCGGTATGCAAATTGGAGTGGGGCCAGGGTTTCTGGGATGATGGTGTTGATGTGAGCCATGACCAGCCTTTTCAAAGCATGGTTACAAATGTTGCCACGGGGGCAGTAGTCATTTAGACAGGTTACCTTGGTGTTCTTAGGCACAGGGACAATGGTGGTTCACATGAAACATGTAGGAATTACAGACTGGGTCAGAGAGAGATTGAAAATGTCAGTGAAGATACTTGCCAGCGCATGCTCCGAGTACACATCCTGGTAATCCGTCTGGCCATCCGGCCTTGTGAACGTTAACTTGTTTATAGGTCTTACTCACATCGGCTACGGAGAGCGTGATTATACAGTCGCCCGGAACAGCTGGCACACTCACACATGGTTCAGTGTTGCTTGCTTCGAAGCAAGCATAAAAAGGCATTTAGCACTTCTGGTAGGCTCGCTTCACTGGGCAGCTCTCAGCTGGGTTTCCCTTTGTAATCTATGATAGTTTGCAAGCCCTGCCACATCCGACGAGCATCAGAGCCAATTTAGTAGGATTCGATGTTAGTCCTGTATTGAGACTTTGCCTGTTTGATGGTTCCAAGGGCGTAGCGGTATATCTTATAAGCGTCCGGATTAGTTTCCTTCTCCTTGAAAGCGGCAGCTCTAGCCTTTAGCTCAGTGCGGATGTTGCCTGTAATCCATGGCTTCTGGTTGGAATATGTATGCATGTATGGTCACTGCGGGGACAACATCATCGATACACTTATTAATGAAGCCGGTGACTGATATGTTAAACTCCTCAATGCTGTCAAATGAATGTCGAAAGATATTCCAGTCTGTGCTAGCAAAACAGTACTGTAGCTTAGCATCCGCTTCATCGGACCACGTCACTGGTACATCCTGTTTGAGTTTTTGCTTGTCAACAGGAAGCGGGAGGAAAGAGTTAAGGTCCAAATGGCCAAATAAGGGTGGGGGAGAGCTTTGTATGAGTCTCTGGGTGTGGAGTAAATGATATCCAAAGATTTTATCCCTCTAGATGCACAGGTGACATGCTGGTAGAAATTAGGTAAAAATGGATTTCAGTTTTCTTGCATTAAAATCACCTGCCACTAGGAGCGCCGCCTCTGGATGAGTATTTTCTTGTTTGCTTATGGCCCTATACAGATTGTTGAATGCGGTCTTAGTGCCAGTATTGGCTTGTGGTGGTAAATAGACAGCTACAAAAAAATTATAATATGAACTCTTGGTAAATAGTATGGTCTACAGCTTATCATGGAGGTATTTTAACGCTTCTTTAATATCAGAGATTGCTTACCAGCTGTTGTTAAAGAGACAAGCCACCACCCCTGATCTTACTGGACTTTGCCGTTCTGTCCCGCCGATGCATAGAAAAAAAAGATAGCTTTATATAATCCATGTCCTTGTTCAGCCATGACTCCAAGAAGCATAGTCTATGTCCCGTTGATAGGATAGTCTTGAGCGAAGCTCGTCCAATTTATTCTCCAACGACTGCACATTCGCCAATAGAACAGAGGGTAGAGGCGATTTGTTCATTCGCCACCATAGTCTCACCAGGGTGTCCGTGCGCCGACCTATAGAGCGCAGTCTCCGCCTTTTACGAGTGTCGGGGATCAACGCCAGGTCCGGAATAATGAATATGTCTTTCGCCTCCAACTCAGTGAAGTAGAGGTCTTCGTCCAAATCGAGGTTAGTGTTAGCCGTTCTGATGGTCCAGAAGCTCTTTCAGTCATAGAAACGATGGTGGAAACATTATGTACAAAGAAAGTTAAGATCAGCTTTCAAAAAATACCCAAAATAGTACAATTGGTCAGGAGCCCATAAAACGGCCGTCATTACACTTTTATTATGTCAATTCCAACTCCCTCTGGGCAAGAAATGTTGGTAAACTCTCCAACCTTTAAAAGACATTACATTCAGAGGTGTCAGTCACTCATCAAAACACTTCTGCCAGGAGAGAGGGGGGAAAAGGGGACGGCCATGACAGCACAGGTGAGAGTCACTTTCAGAAGCACTATTACGAAAGTGCACCTCCCACCCACATAAAAGAAGCAGTGAAAAACCTTCCCTTTCAAACCTGGTGAGAGAGGCATCCTGAAAGGGCCTTGCATTCCTTCCACCTGTGAGCGCCCACGCCACACAAAGGAGCCCCCGCCAGACCAAAGACATCAAAGCTCCCACAGAGCAACTGTTCAAAGTTACATACAAGTCTCCCTGTGGGCCAGACAAAAAAGGAGAGAGTGCACAGGGCTTGGCTATGTGTAGGGATTAGTGTAACAGGAGTCCAAAAACATGAGTTTTCTGAAGCTTGTTTTATTTGTATAGTTACTCATGGCTTTACCGGTGTACAACCTGCCAACTGGTATTAACAAGGTGAAAATGTGAAGGGTTAAAAACATGACAGCACAAAGGGGCTTGCTAGCCGCAGTCGCTAAAGACATACAAAGTGTGTTATGTTTCCACTGCAATAGTTTAGGTCCCTTATGATGCAGTTACTCCGGTAGCAATGAAGTGACGATAATATTCAATCAACAGGATTACTTGTCTTTTGATGAGGGATCCCAAAATGACTAAACAGAAGATTACAGTTTCCAGTCAACAGTTATCTGACTGACTACCTTGTTACCAGGGTTACAGGTTGTTTACTGAGAGAATGAATCATGTTTTGAGACCGGACCGCATCTCATCATTCATTTCCCCCAATATCATGCGTAGAGAAATGCCTACTCAGGGTAATTGAATGAATGTGAATACCTGATATTAGTTGAATGTCTGGTTGAACATCTAAATGACGTTCCTTTTTAGTTACCTGCCAAAGAATAAACACGTCCAAAGAGAAACTGTTTGCCGCAACAGACGGAGTGTATGCGTTCGATGCTAATCTAGCTCTAGGAGCGAATAGAGCTTCTTGGATAATCTTTCATCAACAGGAATTCACAACAATGATGGGCCTCATTTGTCAAGCAAGCAACACTTAAAAAGACACTAAGCATAATAGCGGCGCAATGACTGGAAGTCTATGGGTAACGCTAGTTAGTACTGGCTCGTTAAAACGACCTGTAACCTCATTGCCAAAGTAACCCTTTAACTACTGTAATGCCTCACTTTGTGCTCAGTGGCAGTACATACAGTTGAAGTCGGAAGTATACATACACCTTAGCCAAATACATATAAACTCAATTTTTCACAATTCCTGACATTCACCACTGATTTTAAGAATGTGAAATGTCAGAATAATTAGTAGAGTGAATGATTTATTTCAGCTTTTATTTCTTTCCTCACATTCCCAGTGGGTCTGAAGTTTACATACACTCAATCAGCATTTGGTAGCATTGCCTTTAAAATGTTTAACTTGGGTCAAACGTTTCAGGTAGCCTTCCACAATAAGTTGGGTGAATTTTGGCCCATTTCTCCTGACAGAGCTGGTGTAACTGAGTCAGGTTTGTAGGCCTCCTTGATCGCACACACTTCTTCAGTTCTGCCCACAAATGTTCTATAGGATAGAGGTCAGGGCTTTGTGATGGCCACTCCAATATCTTGACTTTGTTGTCCTTAAGTCATTTTGCCACAACTTTGGAAGTATGCTTGGGGTCATTGTCCATTTGGAAGACCCATTTGTGACCAAGCTTTAACTTCCTGGCTGATGTCTTGAGATGTTGCTTCAATATATCCACATAATTTTCCTTTCTCATGAAGCCATCTATTTTGTGAAGTGCACCAGTCGCTCCTGCAGCAAAGCACACTCACAACATGATGCTGCCACCCCTGTGCTTCACGGTTGGGATGGTATTCTTCGGCTTGCAAGCTTCCCCTTTTTTCCTTCAATCATAACGATGGTCATTATGGCCAAACAGTTCTATTTGTATTTCATCAGACTAGAGGATATTTCTCCAAAAAGTACGATCTTTGTCCCCATGTGCAGTTGCAAACCGTAGTGTGGGTTTTTTATGCCGGTTTTGGAGCAGTGGCTTCTTCCTTGCTGAGCAGCCTTTCTGGTTATGTCAATATAGGACTCGTTTTACTGTGGATATAGATACTTTTGTACCTGTTTCCTCCAGCATCTTCACAAGGTCCTTTGCTGTTGTTCTGGGATTTTTGCACCAAAGTACGTTCATCTCTAGGAGACACAACACATCTCCTTCCTGAGTGGTATGACGGCTGCGTGGTCCCATGGTGTTTATACTTGCGTACTATTGTTTGTACAGATGAACGTGGTACCTTTAGGCCTTTGGAAATTGCTCCCAAGGATGATCCAAACTGGAGGTCCACAATTTTTTCTGAGGTCTTGGCCGATTTCTTTTGATTTTCCCATGATGTCAAGCAAAGAGGCACTGAGGTTGAAGGTAGGCCTTGACTCAAATGATGTCAATTAGCCTATCAGAAGCTTCTAAAGCCATGACATCATTTTCTGGAATTTTCCAAGCTGTTTAAAGGCGCTGTCAACTTAGTGTATGTAAACTTCTGACCCACTGGAATTGTGAAACAGTGAATTATAAGTGAAATAATCTATCTGTAAACAATTGTTGGAAAAATTACTTGTGACATGCACAAAGTAGATGTCCTAGCCGACTTGCCAAAACTATAGAAAGGTTAACAAGAAATTTGTGGAGTGGTTGAAAAACAAGTTTTAATGACTCCAACCTAAGTGTATGTAAACTTCCAACTTCACCTGTATATCACAATGTTGAAATATTTTTTATCTAGGGAAGTCCGTTAAGAACAAAATCGTATTTACAATGACGGCCTACCCCGGCAAAACCTGGACGACGCTGGGCCAATTGTGCACCACCCTTTGGACTCCCAATCAAGGCCAGATGTGATACAGCCTGGATTCGAACCAGGGACTGTAGTGACACCTCTTGCTCTGCAATGCAGTGCCTTAGACCACTGCACCTCTCAGGAGCCAAGTGTTGTGGTTGTCAGGAATTTCTGCAGCTTCAATAAAAGGTCAGCTGCTGAATTCACATTTGCATAGGTTAGGCTATATTTTTCCACATTTTGTTGTTTCACCCTTAATTTAAAATGTACATTTAGATTTTTGGGGGTATTGGCCTACCTGTAATGTCAAAGTGGAATTAAGTTTTTTATTTTTTATTCAGGCAAAGCAATCAACTTTTTGTCCTGAATACAAAATGTTATGTTTGGGGCAAATCCAATACAACACATTACTGAGTACTACTCTCCATATTTTCCAGCATAGTGGGGAGGTTTTCAGGATAAAAAATAAACGGAATGGCGCTAAACACAAGCAAAATCCTAGAGGAAAATCTGGTTCAGTCTGTTTTCCACCAGACACTAGGAGATTAATTCACCTTTCAGCAGGACAATAACCTAAAAAAAGGCCAAATCTACATTGGAGTTTCTTACCAAGAAGACAGTGAATGTTCTGGAGTGGCAGAGTTTCAGTTTGGACTTGAATCTACAGCAAGACCTGAAAATGGTTGCCTAGCAATGATCAACAACCAATTTGACAGAGCTTGAATTTTGAAAATAATACATGGGTAAATGTTGCACAATCCAGGTGTGGAAAGCTCTTAGAACTCACCCAGAAAGACCCACAGCTGTAATTGCCACCAAATGTGCTTCTACAAAGTATTAACTCAGGGGTGTGAACACTTCTGTATTTAACTTTCAATACATTTTCAAAAATGTCTAAAAACCTTATTTTTCTGTAATTATGGGGTAGTGTGTTTATATCAATGAGAAAAAAATGAAGGTAATCCATTTTGAATTCAGGTTGTAAAACAAAAACAATTGGAAAAAGTCAAGGGGTATGAATACTTTCTGAAGGCACTGTACATTAGTGGCAATGTAAAAGTGTTAACCAACACCTATAGTTTGTGAGTTACATTGAGCTGCATAAGGCACGTTCGACCCAAAATAGTGAGTTGGTGTGACTGAGTTAAGTGTGTGTGCGTGCATGCATCCCAACTACAGTGCCGTCATGCAAGACAGAGGACTTCTGACCAGTGATTTATTTAATGAGTGAAAGTATTCCTTTCCCTGCAGATCAAAGCCTGATCTGTGAGGAGCCAGAGATCAGATAAATGTTTTCCATGTCCGCCATTTGCACTGTCCCCGTTACTTACCAGCTGACAGTCCAGACAAATCTGCCCAATTCAAAGGCACCATCGAACAGCCACCTCTTTTACGTTTTCCCTTATTCTTATGGCCCTCTCCCTTACCCTAATTTTACCCTCTCTTTCTCACTCCCCCTCCTCCTAACCCCTCTTATCTCTCCAGAGTCTTGTATTTTGACAAATGTCACCTAGTAAAAACTCCTGCTGGTCCCTGAAAGTCACACAGCTGCGCTGGACAGGAAGTGGATCCCACAGACGCTGGATTGCCAGATTTACCAGTAGAATCCCTTCAGACATTTAGCAGCCCCCTATTGGGAGAAACTCAACACGGCCAAAATTGAATGCCTGACCGGCAAGTTCAACAGCAGACACAATTTTTTCCTCCATCAGGAGATACTGCAAATGTCCTTGAATTTAGCTACCCTACCCTGACTGTGGTAGAGTAACTGACGAGAGTGCTTGTGCAAGCTCTTTCAGTGATACAGGATTGTCTGCCGTCCTCCCTAGCAGAGATAAGGAAAAGCTCATTCAGACAGGCAGACCCTCGGATTAAGAGGCCAATTCGCAGGCTGTCACTCAAGCATGGCAGTCAGTGGCTCGTCAAAAGAAAAGACAAAGGTCCTTAAATGGTAAAATCGTGTTTTATTTCTCACCAGGGCAGAATGAAAAGTGGAGAGAACATTTGCTCAGATTGGTTTCTCAATAAAGCACAATTTAAACCCTGTTATTCGTAATCATGAGGAAATGGGAAAATATTGTGAGAACCCATAACCACATCTACTAAATGTCACAAGACTAGCAAATGACTGCAACAGAAGATGCATGTATATCGATGACCATAATGGCTTTTCTAAAACACCCCTAGTCACGTAGTGCCGCAGAAAGCACTCAAACTATCCAAAACATCCAGTGGAATTCATGTTTATGTGGTCGCATTAATTTTATGACAGATGGAGAAGCAATGGAAGAGACCTAGAAAGGAGGTGGGACTGGGCATTTTGCAGAAGAATGCATACTCTTTCAGGGCAGCGGAAGTGCACCCAACCACTAACAAACATGACCAACTAACTTTTTGTTAGCGGTCCAAATTAATAAAAAAGGTAAGTCAGCCTTGAGGTATGCCTCACCAGTTTCTCTTTGTAGACCATTTGTCTGAGCCACTTGAAGTCCAGCGGTTTGAAGGCGGAGAAGACGAATAGCGAGTCCTTTTCGTAGCGCTCAGGCTTCTGAATGGCCCCCTCGGGGTAGGTGATGCGCATGGTGGTCTTGGTGCCCACGTCCTTGCCGAAACCAGTCACAGGAGCCTCGTTCAACCTGCGGTTAGAGAAGAAATGCTATGGGGGCGAATACATTGTGTGTTGACATCATAACATAATCTGCGGCTGGCACCCAGGCTACCAAACTAACCCCAAGTCCATTAAAGTCTAACCAGTGTCAAGAGTTCAAAAGGAGAAACTGACATTCAGCAGAACTACCCTCTTTACCCTCTTAACTGGCATCATGTTGCCCTTCCATTGGACGTAGACTCACCTCACCACAATGTCGTAATCATCTATGCGCGAGCCCAAAGACTTGTTGGCCAGGATACCACCATTGCCCACAATAATGCATCTTTTACAACCAAGACTGGAAGAGAAGAACATCTGAGGGGTTAAAAAGTGTGTCCGCACACGAGTGCGCTACTTAATTCCCATGGCAATTACCTGTCAAGGTCTTCACCCAAGCCATAGTTCTTTGTGGCAGTTAGAATACTGTCTATGATTCTTTCTGCAAAATGAAACGGGAGAGAAAAAGACAGTTTAGATATCAACTACAGTTCAATGTTGTTTGCTAGGTCACAGACAAAACCCCTCATGAAAAGGATTAATAGCTCCTCTTTAATAACAAACTGTCGAGGACTTCAACGCCCAGAAAACAATGTAGCAAGCTAGGTGGTCCTTGGGAGAAGGTCTGGAGGAGAACACGTCCCTAACCATTTATTAAAATTACAGATAAGGATAAGCCACAGGCCCGGTGACAGTAAAATTGGAAAACCATCAGCCCATTCAGGACGGATGAATCCGGGTGAAACGGCACTTCAGGAAAAAAAACGCTGCCCATACAACCCCTACGTGAGGGGGGTTGCACACATCCCTCCTGAGATGTGTGCAAACCTGGTGGCCAACTACAAGAAACGTCAGACCTCTGTGATTGCCAACAAGGGTTTTGCCACCAAGCACTAAGTCATGTTTTGCAGAGGGGTCAAAAACTTATTTCCCTCATTAAAATGCTAATCATTTTATAGCATTTTTGACATGCGGTTTTCTGGATTTTTGTTGTTGTTGTTGTTGTTCTGTCTCTCACTGTTCAAATAAACCTACCATTAAATTTACAGACTGATCATTCCTATGTAAGTGTGCAAACGTACAAAATCAGAAGGGGATCAAATACTTTCTTCCCCCACTGTAGAAGCAAAGCTATGTTGAGACAACGGGATTCTAATATCCCATAACTCTTTGCAACAACGGGACCGGCTATTCCAGTTAACAACGGCGCTGGCCTCAGATTTGTGACGACGTTGTCTTAACCTGTATATGTTCGACCTATGAGCAAACCTAGGAAGTCAAATATGTGCTATGATTTGTTGATTCAACTTACATTACAAAAAAGTACATTCCATTGCATGAGCCACATCTGTTAACATCATTTGAATGAACATTCTACATTTCCATGGAAATTATTACACCACAATACCAGGCAGACATTGGGATTGTACCCATGAATATGCGTATGCCAGTCAAATTGCCAGGGTTAGCGGTTCCAAGCCTTTTCTATTCACTCTATTTCTATGTGTGCTGCTCCTGCATTTTGGTCATTCAGTCAGCTGTTCGATATAATTTTATTTTCATGACGGTCTTCATCCATAACAGTTGGTTATTGTGCCAGCCCTACTGCTTCACAATCGAGGAAAGAATGAAGACTTAAGTATTTTGATGCATTTCACCTTTAGGATGGGTGTTGAAGAAAAAGCCATAGAAGTTTGTAGAAGTTCAGAGAAACTGAAGTGTTGTCTCACTGTCTAGATGTTGCTGTAGCAAGAAACGTCCTGTAATATCCAAGCATCCCATTCTCACCCTTTACCCTTCGCCCCAACCCAGGCAAAAAGGCACAGTCAGTGGCAGTGTGTGTAACCATCAGAGAGCATGACAGGAGCAGCGTGAGATCAACCCAAGTAGGCCAGGAGGGATGTTCTGCCAGCTCTATCACCAAGCATGAAGATGCGCTAACTGGCCCGTGGTGATAAGGATGGTAGAGCTCTGGCACCCTCTTCTCTTTAGATTACCTATCCAGCCCAAATCATCATCTATACACAGTTCCAAAACCACCATGACAAGTTAATGACATATCCATTGCCATCAATGAGATACATGGGATAATCAAATCTGTCTAACGTTAGACACACAATTTGTCTTACCTTGTGTTTTGAATCCAAATGGAGGCAAGTAATTGCGGACTTTGGCCAGCCGCTTGAAGTTCCGGTCGAGAAACATGGGAGCTGGCTTCATGAACCTGTGAGAAGAACAGTAGAAAGAAAAACAGGAGAGATTACTGTAAAACTTCAATAAATAGCCTGGCGTTTCAATCGCTGAAGAAAAACGGCACTAATTAGAGACGGGCTCCTATTTGAGCCAAGCGTCTATTTACATAAAATGCACACAGCTTTTGCTCAATAAAATGTTAAGAAGACTACCACACTATTTATTGTGACCCGTATGACCTGTATAAACATTATAACAACAAATCCATCGCAGATCAGACGTGCAAAGACTAGGCTGCCTACCATACACCTGATTTTGCACTTCAGCACCATGGAAAAAAAATTATTAGGGACGGAACGGCTAGGAACAATGACAGAATAAAAAATACATGTTTAATGCACATGACCGTGGGAATATCAGAGCTGTGTCCATTGTAGCCTCGTCAATAATTATTTTTAACCCAGCGTTTATTTGAAAATGTGTTTATTTCCTGAAATGTGTGCTATTAACCTGTCTGGGCTAGGGAGCAGTATTTTCACGGCCGGATGACAAACGTACCCAATTTAAACAGGTTACAACTCTGGCCCAGAAACTAGAATATGCATATTATTAGTAGATTTGGATAGAGAACACTCTGAAGTTTCTAAAACGGTTTGAATGGTGTCTATGAGTATAACAGAACTCATTTGGCAGGAAAAAAAACTGAGAAAAATCCAAGCAGGAAGTGAAAAGTCTGAGAATTGCCCAGTAACAGGAGAATGCTCAAACCACTTTCTGAAGGCTTTTGACAGCCAATGGAAGCCTTAGGAAGTGCAACGTCACCCCACAGACACTGTAGCTTCGATAGAGAATCAAAACAAGAACTACAATTCTCTACAGTTTCTGAGTGGACTTCCTGGCAACAAAGGGATTAGATATGCGCGGTAACACGAGCACGCCGTTCCTTCTTTTTCTTCTTGAATGAATATGCTATTGTCCGGTTGGAATATTATCGCAATTTTACGTAAAAAATACCATAAAGATTGATTTAAACAGCGTTTGACATGCTTCTAAGTACGGTAATGGAACATTTTGACTTTTCGTCTCTGGTTCCGCACTCGCGCGTTATGCCTTTGGATAAGTGAACTGTACGCACGAACAAAACTTGAGGTATTTGTACATAAATATGGATTATTTCGAACAAAAACAACATTTCTTGTGGAAGTAGCAGTCCTGGGAGTGCAATCTGACGAAGATCAGCAAAGGTAAGAGAATATTTGTAATACTAATTCTGAGTTTAGGTTGCCCCGAACTTGGCGGGTGTCAATAGCTCACCGTGATGGCTGAGCTATGTACTGTGCTTTCTCCGTAAAGCTATTTTAAAATCTGACACAGCGGTTGCATCCAGGGGTTGTCTTTCTATAATTCTTTAAATAATTGTTATATATTTTGTCAACGTTTATGATGAGTATTTTTGTAAATTGATGTGCACATTCACCGGACGTTTTGGTGGGAATACATTTTCTGAACATCACGCGCCAATGTAAAATGCTGTTTTTGGATATAAATATGAGCTTTATCGAACAAAACATACATGTATTGTGTAACAATGTCCTAGGAGTGTCATCTGATGAAGATCGTCAAAGGTTAGTGCTTCATTTAGCTGTGTTTTGGGTTTTATTGACACATGTCCTTGCTTGGAAAATGGCTGTGTGATTATTTTTGTCTATGTACTCTAACATAATCTAATGTTTTGCTTTCGCTGTAAAGCCTTTTTGAAATCGGACCATGTGGTTACATCAAGGAGAAGTGTATCTTTAAAATGGTGTAAAATAGTTGTATGTTTGAGAAAGTTGAATTATGACATTTTGTTGTTTTTGAATTTGCCGCCCTGATATTTCACTGGCTGTGTCCCGCAGGTGGTACGCTACCGTCCCACCTAGCCCATAGAAGTTAAAAAGGGCCAGCCGGCCATTTGAGACTGCATTTAATTGAAGTCAAATAATATAAAACTTGTAAAACAGTTCGTCTGTCCACTCATGAGAAGTCCAGCATGACTCAAGTTAACCAAAATAGGCCTACTGTGTTGCGATGTCCTTTCATTTCTAGATGGAGAGATCAACAGCGAGCCCTTTCCTGCTCCAGATAATGTTCAGTGAGAGATTCACCATAGATCGATTGCTGTGTTCATCAAGTTGAATTGAGACTTGCCAATGAGCAACAGAGTTTACCTGATAACCCAATACACAGGTGAGTGAGTTATCAAGCAGAGTACGTGGGTCTGGGGGTGCACAACCCTGATGTCTCTCTGGACACTAACTTAGAAGCTGACAGTTTTTCTAAAAGCGAAAGAGGAGACGCTTGTTCCACTCATCAATCTAACCGCGTTATTTCACTTTTCCACTCCCCCGTTCACTGAACCCATCCCGTGCACATAGGGCGCAAAATGGGTTGACTCAAGGAAGAAGGGAAAAATAGAGAACAAGTCTGCTACATGTACTCTTATCGACAATGTTTTTTCCCAGGAAAAGGCCGAACCCAGACTGTGTCAAGAATGGTTATACGTGTCCTGGTGATGTATTGATGTCAGTGTTGATCTGTCCCAGACGATTTGGGAAGGGATGTTTCGAGGAAATGTCTTACTGAAGTAGGCAGTGTTGATTGGTAATGTTTGCAGAAACAGCAGGCGCACGAACAAAGTGCTCTAACGCCAACCACTATTTGATAAAGCACTCCTTTTAAATCAAAAAAGAGCCACTTCCCCTGGTCAGGCCTCAGACCCGGGCTGTACGTGCTGCTTCTGGAAGTGTGGCCGGACGATGGATGTCTGTTTTTATGACCCGCTGTCTCGCTGGGGAGAGCACCATGGTCCTCGTTTAACAAGCCCGCGCCTCCAACGCTCCACTTTTACAGCTCGCACTTAAGGTACTCACAACACGGTCGCAGATTGGGGTTTAAACAAGGGTATTACTGGTCCTAGGACGGTTTATATGTCTGAAGTGATTCTTGTGGAGAAATTATTTGTATGATTAGTAGCTCTTTTGAAAAATGTGGTTGTGGTAGAAAAGTCATCTGAGATTAGATTTAGGTGATTCTAGTCATAAAAATGTGTATGGATAAACATGACATTCTATACTATATTGTAAGCCCATTTTAAGTACTTACAAGGAAAAATATTTTTGCATCCTATGAAAACCTACACAGCATAGAGGACCAATGTGAGAGCGAGTGTCAGTGTGTGAGACTACTAGTTCGCTGTGATTACACAGTGAGGCCCCCATGGTGTTTACACTGACAGCAACAAGACATTCTCTACAACTCACACAGGCCTGGGACGCAAAACCACAACAACATCTGGAGGAGGAACTCAGGCTGACTTCACTAGGCTAACCCCCAGGGGGGGCTGCGTCTACATCCACGGGTTGACTTAACCAACCACTAGTTACAGCTGGCTGCCCACAGTGCACCCAGTCAAGCTGGCTACTAACACCAAAGGAATCCGATTCCGCTATCAGGTCACCAAACTTCACATCCTAATAATCGTGTCTGAACTCAATGAGCAAACACGGTTTACAAGAGGAGCCACTTGTCCTCCAAACTCCTTAATTGCACTTGATGCACCAAGAAAGAAAGAGTAACAGTCATGTCTGGCTCTCTCTCCACACATCACCTGACAGAAACAGACGGGCAAAGACCCTTGCCAAAACAAACCGTGACTCATTAACGTGTGGCTTCAGGGGCCGAGCCGGGCATTAAATAACTGTCAAGAGTATCCTAGCCTATGGATGGACAGACAGGGGATAGTTTGCTTGTCTTAAAGAGAGAGTGCTCCCAAAACAGGAGGCCCAGGCACATTGTGCTCATTTCCTCTCACTGGGGGCCATATTTTCATAACCGCGTCGCCCAAGTTCACCGCCAACACTTGATTTAGAGCTCCAATACAAACAGTTTGGCGTGAGGGGAGGGGAAACGTTGAAAATAAATTGGATTCCACTGGGCAGGGCCTTTTGGAAGAGGACAAACATGGAGGATGGAGATGATTAGGGAGGGACCTCAAATTCAGGAAGTTAAGGGATCTGGCCAAGTAAATAACCATCAGTTGTTTTTACTACAGACTAAATTAAATTTATGCCAAAATGTAATTTGCCAAAAAGAAAATGTTGGCTACATCTTTACATGCATTATTAACCAATTTGGCCATGAGAGACCAAAGACGGGATTCAGATCTGGCATTCAGAGCTGGGGTTGCCACTCCTCTATGAGAGTGGCCTGACATGGAAAAGTGGCCAAGAAGAGGTAGCCGTTTACAGACATACAGTGCCTTTAGAAAGTATTCACACCCCTTGACTTAAAAAAAAAAAATGTTACAGCCTGAATTAAAAATGGATTAAATTGAGATTGTGTGTCACTGACACTTTGTATTCAGGACAAGAAGTTATGTTTGGGGCAAATCCAATACAACACATTACTGAGTAACAGCATCATGGTATGGGTAAGCTTGTAATCGTTAAGGACTAGAGAGATAAAAAATAAACAGAATGGAGTTAAGCACTGGCCAAATTCTAGAGGAAAACCTGGTTCAGTCTGCTTTCCACTGGACACTGGGAGATGAATTTGCCTTTCAGCAGAACAATAACTTAAAACAAGGCCAAATATACACTGGAGTTGCTCATCAAGACCACATTGAATGTTACTGAGTGGCTAAGTTAAAGTTTAAACTTATATCGGCTTGAAAATCTATGGGAAGACCTGAAAATAGTTGTCTAGCAATGATCAATAACCAACTTGACAGAGGAAGAATTTTTAAAATAATAATGTGCTAATATTAAACAATCCAGGTGTGCAAAGCTCTTAGAGACATACCCAGAAAGACTCACAGCTGCAATCGCTGCCAAAGGTGTATTGAATCATGGGTGTGAATGTTAAAGAAATGTGTGGTATTATGCGTAGATGGGTGAGAAAAAATGTGATTTAATCCATTTTGAATTCAGGCTGTAACAGTTTTTGAGAGAAAAAAAAAGTCAAGCGGTTTGGCATCTGTGTTTATACATGTCATGTACGACCAATCACGTTTTGCTTTCCCCCATCACACATGACAAACCTCAAACTCTAGGACATCTAACAGATACACCCAACTGTCACTCTAAGCCATTAATAGTGCTAATTGAACTGTGTGGGACTGAAGTGAACGTGGTAGTAATCAATGCGGTCCCAAGCAGGTGCTCTCTGTTGTAGGGAACTTTGAGCTGAAAACGTGTGGCTGATTAGAGGAAGTGGTTGGGAGACATCGTTAACACACAGCCTCCTAGTTGGGAGGGCAGTTCCCTGGAAACCAGGCGGCTTTTTTAACAACTGCTCTAATTTAGCATAGCCCCAACGTACCTCTTCCAAGTAAGCCCTTTCTCTCAAGTCATAATAATCATAAGCCTAATTGTGTAACACGCCTCGATGGCCCCTTTTGGTTTCCGTACAAAAATCTATTATCTACACAAAAATGCCAGTCATTTCTGTTCAGAAAGTATAACACACAGAATACAAGAAATTTCAGGATATCTTTAATAAAGCTGTCAAAGTCATTGCTGGTCTAAGCGAATATAAGCATTATGAGACACTATTAGCAATCTTTTCGCAGACTAAGAATAAACACAACCTCATCGTATGTTAAGATGGAGTCACCATCTTCCACATTTAGGAGCAGCTGAGTAAAATGCCTTGGGAAAGTCTTCTGCTATGTGGAAAATGTCCCTCTATTGGTCATAGCTGATGAGCCCTCATGGAATAATGACCTATGGCTGGAGAGAAGGGTGGAGGGATGGCATCAAAGGCCCAGTGACATCACGGAGGGCCGTCAAGTGTTCCGTGGATTGTGTTTGGAGGATGTGAGTCATGCCCTCCTGGACAGGAAGTAGGTACCCCTCTGACAATAAGCCTCTGAGGCACCGCTGGCAACCATTTCAAATGGGGGTAGGATGAGGGGTTACGCTCTCCCAACAGAGATGCTTTTGTGTTCGGAGGACTGACGAGGAAATGGTATGAAGTTTGTGGTGAGGAAATTAATGAATGAAACGTGACTGAAACCTAAAAGATTGTGTGGAAATGTGGGGCTTTTATGTTACGAGTCGTTCCCCGTAGGCCATGCTGGCTGGAGTAATGACATAACGTCTCCAGGGGAGCGTCTCAATAGTCTAGAGTGGCTGCCTTTCCTCCTCTCTCCATCTTCATCTGCACTGAGCTGAGCTGAAATATGGCATATGCCTACTGTGAATTTGCATTCATCTTACATGTTTTAAAAAAATAATAATAATTGGTTTAACCTTTATTTAACTAGGCAAGTCAGTTAAGAACAAATTCTTATTTACAATGACGGCCTAGGAACAGTGGGTTAACTGCCTTGTTCAGAGGCAGAACGACAGATTTCTACCTTGTCAGCTCGGGGATTTGATCTAGCAACCTTTCGGTTACTGGCCCAACGCTACCTGCCACCCCAAGTTTTCAAGTCAGTGCAAAGTTCAAAAGGGGTGGAGACAAGGAGAGGAAGCCTCTTTAAGACTCTTGAGATGCACCAAATGACTTTAATCAAACCCTGAAGAGAGAACAGAAGGAGTTTTGCTCACTTTGGATAGATGGCGGTCATCTTGGCCGCTGTGTAGCCCGGCTTGCAAACTCCTTCGCTGAGGTTGCCATACTTGTACGCCAACTCCGCTGGCCTGTAAGTGTCGCCAAGAGGGGAGGATAAAGGGAATTAGATGAGACTGAGAACAACGTGACCTGATAACAAGCAGTGTTTGCACTTCTACACATAATCCAATTTAGACAAAGATCTCCCTGGAAGATAGAACTAAAAACAGTTTGATATGTCCCCTTAAGCCCGCCCTATGCTGGTCCTGTACAATTTAAAAGGTAAAGTAGGGACTAAGAAGCTCAAGTTCAAACCAGCCCATTGTATCTCCTCCTCACTGCAATCATACTGATTAATTACCTGCTATATGGCATGAGACAAGTTCAAATAAACAGGGGGAAAGGAGGGAGGTCCCAGCATTATGGGAGGCCTATCTGTCACACACACCGAGTCAGTGTTGATAAGATGGGGGGGTATGGCAGGGTGGAGGAGGGGTGTGGATGGACAGGCTGTAGCTGGAGAGGACTGGGGTCTCTTGCTGACGTGCCATCTTTGCTAGGTCAGAGGGAGTGATCAGAATTGGTGACCACTGCTGTAGGCAGTTGTATTAGCAGCCCCAGATAAGAACCAGCATAACCCCTGTCCTGAAGTTGTGCTTATAGTGTGAATGTATGGTGAGGACAGATATGTCCTCTGGGAGGCCGGAGTGGTGATGAGAATATGGCATGTGAGTTAGGGGACGAGGGACTGAGGCCTCCTATGAAAGTTTACAGTGGGAGTGCAACACACACACACACATAGCTGAGCTCTCACGCCAACAAAATACAATTACTCAAGTTTGCATATAAGCCAGAACCCACACCTCCATTTAACCCACAAACAAACCTTGACACTCATTAGCCATATAGAGATTCATATGGCCATTACAATTCGACCCAGCACACCTGCTTGGTGTCAAATTGGCTAAAATAATCCCAATTAATGTTTATTTGAATGGACTGGTGGATGTGAGATTAATAAGTCACAAGTTCAATGTCACATTTGATTAATTATCCCATTGATTTCATCTATTGGGCTACGTGTCATCTAAGACTCAGAGTCTATCTAAGAATACATCTAATATTCAGGACACCATCTCCAGTTCAGTTTCTGATTTGTTTTTGTTCAAACTGAATACAGCCCATTCTTATGAGGGGAGACGTCTTGGTTATAGCTAAGCCCATTCCTAAAAAAAATTGCCTCGGACAACCAGCTACAACAATCAATTGGAGATGAGTAACCAAACCCTATTGGTTTAAAATGATATAATTGTACTTTACCAAAAAAGTCGTTGTACTTACAACTGTCCATCCAGCTTCTGCAGAAAGCCCTGCTTATCAAACACTAGAAAGAGAGAAAACTGAAATTAACATACAGGAGTCAAAATGGCTTGTGAACTAGGACTCGTCCCATACACGGGAGACAGAGAGATCATCCATCCTCATGTTGAATGTAGTTGTACATCTCTCGCCAAGTAAACAGCCTGTGCATTTTCATAAAGAAAAGAAACAAAAGCAAAACACTTGGTTGAAAGCATTAGGATTAGAGAGAGTTTTTTTTGCGGCCGGTCAAACAAGCGGGGGTGTTAAGGAAAGCCAGCCAAAAACATCCCCGCCGAGGTTCAAGTCCAAATGATAAGTTAAAAACAGCAGTTGTGTTTCACCTATGGAGGATCGTGTGGGGTCGGTCCATAGGTGCCGTTTCAAGCGTAGTCGGCGTTTAGGCTTTTTCAGTAGAGAGGGGGAAAGAAGCACAAGCCAAATGTGCCTTTAAAAAGATCTACCTGCTGTTTTCCCCTGAGACAAGAGAAAACTGTTAACAGCTTAGTAATAGCGTGTCCTTCAACATGGAAATTAATTCCGCAAGACAGTTATTTGAATTCCACTTCAGTCCGTTTGTGTACACATGTATCCATCATTGTGACCTGGACGTGACTCGGCATGACGGCAATCTACTACGAGGCATGCTGACTTGGTTATATGTCATTCTGTCAAACCGTTAGGTCAACAGAATGCCCCAGGTCTCTGGAACCAACTGTTACTGAAGTATTGACATTTTGCCATGTCTCTGAAATACAGCAAAGACTTACAGTACATTCCTAGTGAATCTCTAAAAGCTACTAGAGTTCCTCAATTATCCATATCTTTACCATTACTCACAACTGAACAGCATCTTCTAATGAAGCCAGTAAATACTATAGGCTATATCTGTGTAGTAACTTGACAAGGAAGGCCCACACGCATTTCGATATTACTTTCCTTTACTTTCAACCCAAACCTAAAGGTGTATTGCCAGGTACAAACGGTACAAATATAGCAGAACTATATAGCCCACTCAACCGGTGGTAGAATCACATTGCACAGAACTCACTCTTAGTGATGACATCATCAAAAGGGAAAGGTCACGGTCAATACCAATAATAACCATGTCATTATTTATATAGTGTCCACACTATAACAATCTGTGATGCAATAAACATGAAAGGACAGCCATTTCAAAAACATGCCTGTTACATAAATGACACCTCATCAAAACAATACAATTAGCAATTGGGGAGAAAAGGGCGAAAGGGAAGCAGTTCTCACCACTCCTGTGGTTGTGCTACGCCTTCAGAGGGATGCTAGAGGAGAGAAAGAGAGAGAGGAACGGGTGGATGGGGCCATGGGTTTTAATGTAGCGGCTATGAGTGTGTGTCAGTGGAAGGAAGTGCGTTGTAGCCTGAGCTGAGCGGAGAAAGCAGCGGGACCCTGCCTGTACAGCACAAACCTTGGCCACTGAAACCACCAAGCGCCAGATGCCTTCAGACTCTGTGTTGCCCCCTAACCTTTACTTTATGCCCCTTTTCTAAGGCTGATCAAGAGGCACTATTCTGGTGATCAACAGAGGGCGATGTTGAATCACATTTAATACAAGCGACATGAATAATTGAGCTGTGCTTTATTTGCTCCATCCACATTGGGTTTGGGGATATGTGGTCAAAGTCGAGAGGAGTCTACGTGCAGCTCAGTTGTGCTCTTTTTGGATCCGGCCGGCTGAAACTCACCCACTCACCCGTGTCTGCGGTCCATCCAATGTCTAGGGTAAACGTGGTTGTTGACTGGGTTCAAAAGGTTGGAGAGAGATGGTGCCACATTTGCCTGTAAAACAAATTTCTCGCTCGCCATCCCATCTCAATAGGACGCCTTTCAAAAACAGTTTGGGAGCATGTCCAGTAGCCCTTTCCAGAGAAAAGGGTGCCAAGTGTGGGGCCTTTGTAAAAACAGTGGGCAGCGACACAGAGCCCTGCAGGGAGTCTGGCCATGCACGATGTTGGGAGGCGACACAGTCCAATAACGATGAGCAGCAACTATCAAATGAAAAACTGTCCTACTCTGTAATACCGTCTATCAAAGACCAGATTTACTGATCGTTTCATCTTCCCCTGCTTGCCTTTCAATACCACGACATGTTCCATGTAAGCATTTTACTTTCTAATTGGGATGATGTCGACTGCAGAGAAGCTCTATTGGCACGAAACAAAAGAAGTGTGAACTTTTTAGAGATGAGGAATCCCCCCCAAACATGGCTGCTGAGGTATAATATGCTTTTCAGGAGGCACTTGGAAGTGTATTGTTGAAGAGGGGTGAGAGGAAAGGGGGGAAAGGTTTGTACCTGAGCCTACTATTTGTCCCACGGTGAGACCAATGTCCGCTTCCAACTCTGAAACACAAGAGGGTCAGATAGACCCAGTCGGTGGGGGTTACCATGGCAAACAGTGTCCGCAGCCAAGGAGGAAGGAGGAGGAGGAGGAGAGGTTAGTGACATTAGTACCCAAAGTTTTTATATATACACAACCTTTGAAACGTTTGAGGTCACTTAGAAATGTCCTTGTTTTTTAAAGAAAAGCACAGTTTGCTCTGTCCTGTGAAGGGAGTAGAACACAGCCTGTACGAGATCTTCAGTTTCTGGGCAATTTCTCGCATGGAATAGCCTTCATTTCTCAGAACAGAGAAAGGTCTTTGTTTCTGGCCATTTTGAGCCTGTAAATCGAACCCACAAATGCTGATGCTCCAGATACTCAACTAGTGTAAAGAAGGCCTGTTTTATTGCTTCTGTAATCAGGACAACCGTTTTCAGCTGTGCTAACATAATTGCAAAAGGGTTTTCTAATGATCAATTAGCCTTTTAAAATTATAAACTTGGATTAGCTAACACAACGTGCCATTGGAACACAGGAGTGATGGTTACTGATAATGCGTCTCTGTACGCCTATGTAGATATTCCATTAAAAATCAGCCGTTTCCAGCTACAATAGTCATTTACAACATTATCAATGTCTACACTGTATTTCTGACCAATTTGATGTTATTTTAAAAATGGACAAAAAAAATTGCTTTTCTTCCAAAACAAAGACATTTCTAAGTGACCCCAAACTTTTGAACGGTAGTGTGTGTGTGTATATATATATATATATATGAAATGCACCTTCCCGGTTATTTTAGTGTTTGTTATTGTGGTTTCTGAACGCAAAGACCACAGTAAAGAGTGAATGAGTACATTCTCTTCAGAAAAACACAAGGCTTTTGTTGTAGTGTTAGCAGAGAGTTGTTGATGTTCCAACGTGAGCCCCTAAGCATCCCGGTTGCGCCACTTTCCCACTGTCATCCAATGAAAGAGGGCTAGCGCCTCTACCTGTGGTGCTTTGACCTTTAGACTGGAATATTATAGTGGGCTCAGAATCAATCTCTGCAAATAAAATGGGTTAGAGGACATCAGAGGAGCCAGAATGGCAGCTCACTCGTGCCATCGCCAGTGAGCTGTTGGAGCAACTGAGACCAAGAGGGCTTGACAGGAAAAGGAATAGTAGGCCTGGGAGACAGAGCAGATAAACAAGCACATAAACAAGCACAGAGACGGATAGAAAACGAATGAACAGAGACACAGCCACACACAGCTTGGGCTCAAAGTGACACTATTCTTTTTTTTTGCCCTACAAAATATTCTCAAGACAATGAGACTACTCCTAAAGTCCATGTGACTTTCAGGCAGGTTGGACTGGCCCATTACAGAGGGCTTATAAATGTAACCATTGCCTATCAGGCCATGTAAAACTGTTTAACTTAATTAAATTAACTGCGGACCAACCCTGACCTTTCAATCCCCCTGCCTTGTTTATGAGGGTTTGTCATCTTTAGCAGTTGGGAACAGGTCCACATTTCCTTTCCACTTCCCCTTACAGATTTGTCTTTTTAATTTATATTTCAAAGAGATAAATATGGCGAACTCTTGCATACCGAGGATCAGGTTCAAACAGAACCATCCCATGTCTTCACAAGCAACAAAATATTCCTCTATCAAAATAAGCAGAGGACAGCTGTTGTGTTCTTTTATTCAAATGCTGATGATTAAGCACAACCAACAGACCTCTGCTGAACAATGAGATGGGAGTCATGAATTGTATTCTGTTTGATCATTAAAGCAAAGCAGGAGGCATGGCTATTCTAGGCAGGCAAACCCTGGGTTTTGTTTGGTACTAGCCTAGTATTTAAGTGGAGACTGCACCAAAAACAGCCATACTAGGGATGTAACGATTCACCGGTACGCAATTCAAATGTTTAAGACACATCGGTCCGCAGACCCCAAACCGAACCAAATTAACCATGCATCGGTCAAAAAAATAAATCTATTTATTGAAACGTTAAGAATCCCCAATTCCCTTTATACAGTGCCAACAGAAAGCATTCACACCCTTTGACTTTTTCCACATTTTGTTGTGTTACAGCCTGAATTTAAAATGGATTAAATGTAGATGTTTTGTCACTGACCTAAACACAATACCCCATAATGTCAAAGTGGAATGTTTTTTTGTTGTTGTTTTTTTTTGCAAATTAATACAAAAAATGAAAAGTCTGAAATGTCTTGATTCAAAAAGTATTCAACTCCTATGCCAGCCTAAATAGGTTCGGGAGTAAAACATTTGCTTAATGAGTCACATAGTAAGTTGCATGGACTCACTCTGTGCAATAATAATGATTTTTGAGTAACTACATCTCTGTAGCCCACTGATCCCTCAGTCGAGCAGTGAATTTCAAACAGATTTAACCACAGACCGAGGAGGTTTTCCAATACCTCTCAAAGGGCACTTATTAAAAAAAAATATACAGACATTGAATATCCCTTTGAGCATGGTGCAGTTATTAATTACACTTTGGATAGTGTATCAATCCCCCCCATCACTACAAAGATATAGGCAACCTTCCTAACTAAGTTGCCGGAGAGGAAGGAAACCGCTCAGAGATTTCACCATGAGGCCAATGCAGACTTTAGATTTTAATGGCTGAGAGGAGAAAACAGAATGGATCAACATTGTAGTTATTCCACAATTATAACCTAATTGAAATGGTGAAAAGAAGAAAGCATGTACAGTATAAAAATATTCACAAAACAGGTATCCTGTGTGCAACAAAGCACTAAAGTAACACTGCAAAAAAATTGGCGAAGCAATTCACTTTGTGTCCTAAACATGTTATGGGTATGGTCGTCATCATTAACTAGCCTCTCAAGCTACTTCATGATGACAGAATTGAGTGCTACGGGGTGATAGTAATTTAGTTCAGTTACTTTTGCTTTGCTTTCTTGGGTATAGGAACAATGGTGGACATCTTGAAACAAGTGGGGACAGCAGACTGCCATAGGGAGACATATGTCCGTAAAGACTCCAGCCAGGGGTTATCACACTGTAATGTCTTACTCACGTCGGCCACAGTGAACGAGAGCCCACAGTCCTTGGGAGCGGACCTCGTTAGTGGCACTGTGTCATCCTCAACGCGTGTGAAGGTGTTTGGCTTGTCCGGGAGCAAGACGTCCGCAATGTGGCAGGTTTTCCCTTTGTAATCTGTGATTGTCTGTAGACCCTGCCACATACGTCTCGTGTCTGCGCCATTGAATTACGACTCCACTTTGTCTCTGTACTGACGTTTTGCCTGTGATTGCCTTACGGAGGGAATAACTACACTGTTTGTATTCAACCATATTCCAAGTTACCTTGCCATAGTTAACTGCTGTGGTTCGCATTTTCAGTTTTGCTGTCATCTACCAACGGTTTTTGGTTTGAATAGGTTTTAAGTCACAGTGGGAACAGCATCCCCTATACATTTCCTGATGAACTCAGTCACCGTGCCTGCGTATAGGTCAATGTTATTCTCAGAGGAAACCCGGAACATATCCCAGTCCACGTGATCAATCTTGAAGCATGGATTCCGATTGGTCAGACCAGCGTTGAATAGACCTTAGCACGGGTACATCCTGTTTGAGTTTCTGCCTATAGGAAGCGAGAAGCAGAATGGAGTCGTGCTCTGATTTGCCGAAGGGAGGGTCGGGGCAGGGCCTTGTAACTATCCCGGAAGGGAAAGTAACAATAGTCGAGAGTTTTTGAAGCGTGAGTAGTAGAGGCAATGTGTTGATAGAACTTCTGTAGCGTTTTCCTCAAATTAGCTTTCAAATCCCCAGCTACTATAAATGCAGCCTCAGGACATGTGGTTTCCAGTTTGCACAAAGTCCAATGTAGTTCCTTGAGGGCTGTCGTGGTATCTGCTTGAGGGGGAATATACACGGCTGTGACTATAACCAAATATAATTCTCTTGGGAGGTTATACGGTCGCATTTGAGGTATTCTAGGTCGGGTGAACAAAACGACTTGAGTTCCTGTACGTTAGAAAACATTTTTTGAGACAAATCCTAACAGGAAATGAAAATCTGATGTGTGGAAATCACTTCAAACATTTGCCATTGAAACACACAGGGGCTTATTAATCATTTAACACTTCCTAAGGCTTCCACTAGATGTCGACAGTCTTTACAAAGTGGTTTGAGTCTTCTATGGTACAAACTGACCCAAAGAGAGGCTGTGGAACTTGGTCACAGGGGGAGGGCCATTTACCATTATGACGCGGCCGCCCATGGCTACCCTCCCCTTACGAAACATTTAGTAAGACAATGCAATCGTCCGCCTTGAATATTATTGAAGCTCTGGTTGAAAAAGGCCCTAAAGATTTATGTTATACAACGTTTGACATGTTTGAACGAACTTAAATTTAAAAAAATTGCACATTCGTGATGACAAGTCCCGCGCACTACGGTACATTTTGAGTAGCCTTCAGAACGCGCTAACAAGAAGGAACTATTGGGACATAAATTATTAAATTTTTCGAACAAAACTACATTTGTTGTGGACCTGGGATTCCTGGAAGTGCCTTCTGATGAAGATAATCAAAGGTAAGGGAATATTTACAATAGTATTTTTGATGGTTGATGGTTCCAAGATGGAGCTAACATGAATCGCCTAGCCTATTTTTCTGAGCATATCACGTCGTTTATTGCAAAGTGTGATTTCCCAGTAAAGTTATTTTTAAATCTGGCAAAGCGGTGGCATTCACGAGATGTTAATCTATAATTCTTTGAATGACAATATTTAATTTTAACAATGTTTTCGAATAGTAATTTTGTAAATTCTAGCGCTGTTTCACCGGAAGCATTTGAGGGAAAAGATTTTCTGAACGTGACGTGCCGATGTAAAATGCTGTTTTTTTTATAAATATGAACTTTATCGAACAAAAAATGCATGTATTGTTTAACATGATGTCCTAGGAGTGTCATCTGATGAAGATTGTCAAAGGTTAGTGCTGCATTTAGCTGTGTTTTGGGTATTTGTGATGCATCTAGTTGCTTTGAAAATGGCGTGTGATTATTTCTGCCTGGTTACTCTCCTAACATAATCTAATGTTTTGCATTTGTTGTAAAGCCTTTTTGAAATCAGACAACGTGGTTCGATTCAGGAGAGGTGTATCTATAAAATGGTGTAAAATAGTCATATGTTTGAGAAATCGAAGTTATAGCATTTATGAGGTTTTGTATTTAAGCGACGCGATTCCACTGGCTGTTGACTAGGGTGGGACGCGACAAGTTAAGAATCATGTCACCTCCACCTTACCTGACACCCTAGACCCACTTCAATTTGCATACCGCCCCAATAGATATCCAGACGACGCAGTCGCCATCACACTGCCCAATCCCATCTGGACAAGAGGGATACCTATGTAAGAATGCTGTTCATGGACTATAGCTCAGGCTGCAACACCATAGTACCCTCCAAGATCATCATTCAGCTCAGGGCCCTGGGTCTGAACCCCACCCTGAACTTCCCGACGGGCCACCATGAGGGCGATGCAACTGCACCGCCAACAACCGCAGGGCTCTCCAGATGGTGGCGCGGTCTGCCCAACGCATCACCAGGGACACACTTCCTGCCCTCCAGGACATCTACAGCACCCGATGTCACAAGGCCAAAAAAAGATCATCAAGGACATCAACCACCCGAGCCACGGCCTGTTCACCCCGCTATCATCCAGAAGGCGAGGTCAGTACAGGTGCATCAAAGCTGGGGCCGAGACACAAAAACAGCTTCCATCTCAAGGCCATCAGACTGACAAAATAGCCATCACTAGCCGACTACCACCGGGTTACTGAACCATGCACCTTTGACCAGTGATTCCATGTCTCTTTCTAATAAAATGGGACACTAGTCACTTTAATAATGTTTACATAGTGTTATACTCATTTCATATGTATATACTGAATTCTACTGTATTTTAGTCCATGCCACTCCGATATAGCTCTATACGCAATATTTATATATTTCTTAAATTCCTTATTTTACTTTTAGATATGTGTATTGTTAGATACTACTACACTGTTGAATTTAGGAACACAAACATTTCGCTACATCCGCAATACCATCTGCTAAATATGTGTATGTGACCAATGAAAATTGAAATGTTAGTACTTCTTCCACTTTGACATGAGTATTTTGTGTAAATCAAGGGGTGTGAATACTTTAAGGCACTGTAACTGTGTTGACAGTCATTGATCTACAAGTAATTCTGCATGCAGAACAACTCCAGGGAATACCAGTGCTGATCAACGCAAGGTAGGCGGCCTGTTCCTGATCTTGCACATCTGTGCGGCACCTTCAGCATTCAAACGCTTAAATGGCTTGCGTGATATTAGGCTTCATTAGTTGAGTGACAACCTTTGTAATTTGCCAGGTTATTGTTATCTATGCACTGTTAAATTGGGTTTTACAATTTGTGTTTTACATCTGGCTATACCTGCTGAACGAGACTTACAATAGATTTTATTTTGATGGTTCAGGTTCACCATCAGCTTAGTTTTGCTTTAAACAATCAGTGTATATGGTAAAAAAAATGTTTTACAAATTATATATATATATACACACACACACACACACACACACACACAGGGTAAAGTTGATAATTTCATAACAAGGACAGCAATCACTTTTGTTGGGCACTGCATGGCCAAAGCGAGAAGAGAAGGTGACTCCATAACTTCCAAACAGTGAAAAGCATTTGATTTTGAGATCAGGTGATATCTAAAGTTAAATATATATTTTTTTTATCCATTCATTGGCTATGTCATAGCTAATTTGTAAACTATAAATATTGAGACATTACTAGCTCAAGGGTAGGGCTGGGCGATATGGACCAAAAGTCATATCCCGATATATTTAGGCTGAATATCGATATAAGATATATATCCCGATATTATTTCCGCAAAGTGAGAGCAAATGTTCAGTCAAAGTCAAAGCCAGATATGACATGTCTCAAGTAGTTTTATTGAAACCGGCTATTTCAGTGAACAGTTGAAAAATCTAATGAATAAATAATAAACAGGGCTCTTCACCTGGTTCAGATTAAATGCTCAGCTGTTCAAATAACAATAACATGTAAACATAAACACTGTATAACAACAGGAGTACCTTTTTTGAAATCAAAGCTCCATAAGGTGCACATTTAAATAAATAAAAATATCTTAAACAAAAATAGCCTATAAAATAAAATAGGCCTATCTTTTTCTGAAATAAATATTATATACATTTATGAGAAAAGTCAACTTTTTTTTAGTTTGACAACTTTAAATGGATTATTAAAATCAAATTACAGATTTCTTCTCCTTTCTAACAAATCCACAGATGCAAATAACGAACATTACAAAATAATAAAATATGACAAACCCTAGTAAGGGCAGCAATTATATATAAATAAAGAACAAAATAAAGTGCTCAGTTTGAGAAAATGTTTTTTAAACATCAGCCTGAGATTACCATTTGCTTTTGTTAACTCAATTTCTTATCTGAACAGCCTCAACCAGTTGCACAAGAAACAGACTATCAACTCAATAAACATTTTCCCCCTCTTTTTTTACTTTGATAAACAGTAATGCTGTCTTGAGGTAGACATTAGGCACACTGCGGGAAAATGAAGTTTGCAGTGAGCTTTGTTTCGGGGGTGGAGCTTTTTCGGGTTGTCGACGGCTTGCGGCTGGGGCTTCTGCAGCGCGCAGTTTCACACACTCTTCGTATTGCAGTTTGTGCCACTGTTTTAGGTGGTGAAAAAGATTTGTAGTGCTTCCACCCTTGGCTGTAACTTTTTTTATGGCACTGCCTACATATAACGTGATTTTGTTGCTCATCTGATACTTTGAATCCGAACCATCTCCAAATTACTGAGCCAATGCTTTTTCTTTTACAAACCAATTCCTCCTCAAAACGCTCCGCAGACGCTGTTGCTTCCTCCATGTTTGTTGAAGTGTCTGTTCCTCCCCCCTCTGTGCATGAAAGAGGAGGGGCGGGGCGCGGAGAGCAGCGCAGAGAGCTCCGGGTCTGCAGCTTGCTTGGAGCAAGGATCAAAGCGCAAATTTGAACTATATCGATATATGCGAAATGGTCTAATTTCATATCACATTTAAAATATATCGATATATTTTTTATATCGATATATCGCCCAGCCCTACTCAAGGGTGATTTTCACAAAACTGGCACTTAACCAAAAAAATATATTATTCCACCATAAATCCTCTTGGATCACTAAGATCAGGATCTGTAGTTATATCATAAATATTATGTTTATTGATCAGATATTATAAAATTTTACTACAATTTCCACAACTACCAATGCAAAAATTCTCATTACCGCAATAGTTTGAAGTCCAAAAAAGTTCCATCTAATATTTAACATTTCTCACTTAATGAGAAAGCATGACTTAAAAATAACACTGAAAACACGCACACTTAATCTCATTACCCCAACACAACCTTTTCTGAATGTTTTTTATTATAATTACTTGTGTATACATGTTATTTTTATGTACACATTTGAATAAAGAACAAAAATGACACACTATCAGATTAAGCCAAAATTACTAAAGTATTCATTACATTTCCGAAATATTGGTGCATTACAGTAATAAACTGATTTCGGAAATGAGAATGCATGTTTCGAAAATGAGTGTTACATAGTTTGCCATTGAAAAACTGTATTGAGCTCTATTAGAGATTCAGTAACTCAAATCAAAACGGTCATTTCTTAATCCCAAATGCCTTGGCATAATACAAAAATCCCTTAAGCTAAATGTATTCTAAATTGCATTAAGTATAAGTACTGTAATTACGTGCATGTATTTTCAAAAGCATAAGAAAGGTGACTTGTTTAGAAAAAGTTACTTCCCCAAGGTCTTTACAGGTAATATCAGTATATTAGGACCTGGATGAGTGGTTCTAAGGTATTTACATTTCTAAATTGAATGGAATCCTATGGACAAATGGCACAACATGATATGCCTATAAAGAATCTAAATATGTGGGATATGGACAAAAAAAAACTGTATTGGGATATCAAACAATATAGGTAAGTGCTAAAACACATGTCGAAATGGGGGATATCCTCTAAGTGGGGGGTTGCTCTTTGCTGAAACACAAACTCCCGATTGTGGCTTTGTTCTCATGACCAAAATGGAAAAAAATTTGGCAATGAGAAAGGTGTGTTTCAGTAATGAGACCGCCATTATGAGTCAGCAAACAACTTATCACATCACTAAAGCTTACTCATGTTGGTAAGGTAATGGTTCTCAATTTTTCCGAATGAGATTTTTAGTCATTTTGATAATGAGAAGGTCAAGTGTCATAAAGGTGGTGTTTGAGAATAAAATCCTCATTCCCACATTTAACTGAAGAAATTAAATTGTGCTCATCTAAGGACTACTCCTCTAGAGCAGTGGTTCTCAAACTTTTTATAGTCCCGTACCCCTTCAAACATTCAACCTCCAGCTGCGTACCCCTTCTAGCACCAGGGTCAGCACACTCTCAAATGTTTTTTTGCCATCATCGTAAGCCTGCCACACACACACTATACGATACATTTATTAAACATAAGAATGAGTGAGAGTTGTCACAACTCGGCTCGTGGGAAGAGACAAAGAGCTCTTATAGGACCAGGGCACGAATAAAAATAATCAATACATTTTGCTCTTTAGTTAACCATCTTACATATAAAACCTTATTTGTTCATCAAAAATTGAGAATAACTCACCACAGGTTAATGAGAAGGGTGTGCTTGAAAGGATGCACACAACTCTGCAATGTTGGGTTGTATTGGAGAGTCTTAGTCTTAAATCATTTTCCACACAGTCTGTGCCTGTATTTAGCTTTCATGCTAGTGAGGGTCGAGAATCCACTCTCATATAGGTACGTGGTTGCAAAGGGCATCAGTGTCTTAACAGCTCGATTTGCCACGGCAGGATACTATGAGCGCAGCCCAATCCTGTCATATGCGCCATTGAAGGGGGACCAAAACGCAGCGGGTAAAGTGCTCATCTTCTTATTTTATTAAAGAAAACACTTAATCAAAATAAACAAACGACGAAAACAGTCCAGTAAGGTGCACAGACTATACTAGAAACAACCACCCACAAACACAAGTGAAAACAAACACAACTAAATATGGCCTCCAATTAGAGACAACAACCAGCTGCCTCTAATTGGAGGTCATTGCCAAAACTCACATAGAAATAGAAAAGCTAGATATAAACATAGAAATAGGAAAACTAGAACCTAAACCCAAAATACCCAACCACACAAAACAAACACCCCTGCCACGCCCTGACCAACTATAATGACAAATAACTCCTTTTACTGGTCAGGACGTGACAGTACCCCCCCCCCCCCCAAGGTGCAGACCCTGAATGCACCTTAAACAAAAAACCCACAAAACAACCCCAAACTTAAAGGGAGGGTGGCCACCGTCAACGACGGCTCCCGTGCTACACCCCCCCCAATCCTTCAACTACGGAGGTGGCTCTGGCTCCGGGATTAGTCCCATTTCTGAAAACTACTGGCTGCGCAGCGTCGCTGGAGACTCCGGGCTGAGGGGCGTCTCTGTCGGTTCCGGACTGTAGGCCGTTGCCGGAAGCTCTGGACGGGGAACTGTCGCCGGAAGCTCTGGACGGGGACCGCGCACTGGAGGCCTGATGCGTGGGGCTGGCTTAGGAGGCGCCAGACTAGTAACCCGCACCACAGGGCTAGTGCGAGGAGCAGGAACAGGACGTACTGGACTGGGCTGACGCACTGGAGGAAGAGTACGAGTAGCAGGAACAGGATACACTGGGCCATGAACCCTCACCGGCGGTCTGATGCTTGCAACTTGCATCACCGGTCCTGGCTCGATGCTGGCTCTAGCATGACACCTGTGAGGAGCTTTCACCAAGCGCACCGGGCTGTAGCTGCGCACTGGCGATACCGTGCGTATCTCCGCATAACATGGTGCTTGCTTCATCCGTCGCTCCTCATAGTAAGCACAGGTGCTCCTTCGTGCCCTTTCCGCCAGTACCTCTCTCCGGAATGTCGCGTCAAGCTCCTCGCTTGATTCCTTGACTGGCTCCTTTTTGCCTCCACGGCTCTCTCCTGTACGCCCGGGAAGTTAGGTCAGGGCTCCCCCTGACTTAGCCCAACTCCCCATATGCCCTCCCCCCAAAACATTTTTGGGGCTGCCTCCTCACCTCCTGAAATGGAGGATATAATGCCTCATACCTCCGTCGCTTCCTCCAGCTCCTCCTTCGGGAGCTGGTACTCCCCAGCCTGGCTCCATGGACCCTGACCATCAAGGATCTCCTCCCATGTCCATGACTCCAAATAGCTCTAGTGCTGCTCCTTCCTCCGCTGCTTGGTCCTTCTTTGGTGGGTAGTTCTGTCATATGCGTCGTTGAAGGGGGACAAAAACGCAGCGGGTAAAGTGCTCATCTTCTTATTTTATTAAAGAAAACACTTAATCAAAATAAACAAACGACAAAAACAGTCCAGTAAGGTGCACAGACTATACGAGAAACAACCACCCACAAACACAAGTGAAAACAAACAACTAAATATGGCCTCCAATTAGAGTCAACAACCAGCTGCCTCTAATTGGAGGTCATTGCCAAAACTCACATAGAAAAGCTCGATATAAACATAGAAATAGGAAAAATAGAACCTAAACCCAAAAAACCCAAACACACAAAACAAACACCCCCTGCCACACCCTGACCAACTACAATGACAAATAACCCCTTTTACTGGTCAGGATGTGACAAATCCAGAAATCTGGCAGTGTAAATAGAAGGGAAAGATGCACATACCTATGCCATAAACTGGCATTTTAACCAAACTCTCTCTCAAATGGTACAACAAGTCCGTGTTAACAAATACAATTCCCAATTATGAACTGAACTAATTGTAACCATATAGCCAAGCGTGCTTGCTGCCTTGCCTAGATAAAAACCTAGCTGTGTAGAAAGAACGAAAGCCATGTATGAAGCCACAGGTGAATAATTTGCTGCATAAATTGTCGTCGACGCAAACAACAAATTGGTTATACGCCAAACACAGGTGTGGTCTTTCACAGTTGACATCCTTGGGTGATGTACCAACAAATAAAAACTGAGCGTCCACTTTCAGTAACACCTGCGTGACAGTGCCGAGGGTGGCAGACAGAAGTGATGAGGGCTGGGAGAAACAATAACATGTCAAGATGTCCTCTTCTCCAATGCTAACTAAGCCTTAATCATACATAAGTCAACGGAGGCTAATGCTCTCACTTCCTACTGCACACTGTCAAGCCGTTTCAGGTTGTCACGGTTCATTAAATTTGACTGTAGTGGAGGACCCCTTACAGGCCTCGAGAGGCTCTGATATTAAAACGGATACAGACTGACTGTCAAACTGAAGCACTCACTCAAATCCAGCCAAGGCATCTTTATGAGAGATGAATAAAGACCCCTTAGTCAGTGACGTGCAATTGGACTTGGGAGAGGGGGCTCAGTCTCCTGACACTATAACCAAGTGTAGTATATGGGCAATGTGGGCATCATTTATCTAATCCTTGAGAGTAATGAAATCAGAGAGGGAAACCGGGGACCCTAAATATTGACGGTGTAAGGTGATGCACACAGGGGTCTTGTCACGACAACTTCAGAAGGGTCAAACATCCTCTCGAGTTGCCACAGTGGGAATGAAAACATTCATATGAACTTGTTTGAAGATCAAGGGGTCAGGTAGGTCATGTTAAAAGCTAAAATAGCCTTCAAATCAGGGTTCAAACATGAGGACTCAGCCCTATAGCCTACCTGCTCGGTTGACCATTTCAGGGTTTGTGACACACCAGTTTAGTGTTAGGCCTACATTGTAAAACGGCAAAATAAAATGTAGCCTATTCATTGTAAGGATACATATTTACATAACAGTAGTTAAAAAGGTATGCACCTTGAACGGTGACTCAAAGACTCCCAGAGTAGAATACCTCAAAAGTGTAGAACAGGGATTATCCTGTTTGATTCTCTCTGGTGAAATAACAGATCACAAGGTCAGAGTTTGGGAGAGCACACAAAAGGGACTTGTCAACATGATACCTGTCCTCTTGGACAAACAAAACATCGGGACCGCAACATCTGGCAGCAGCGTGCAAAAAGCGCCAACTCCCAAATAGTATTTTTCGGGAATAAATATTTTCCATCTTGGTGTTGTGAGAAATATAATTGGAAAAAGTGACTTCGGAACCCTCATAAATCATTTCTGAAATATTTCAAATATTTCATCATTTTGGAATAACTCGAATGACAAAAAAATACAACTTCAGAGGAGTGAAATGAAAGACTCAAATAAGTTTCTTTCAAGGAGCACACCTATCTAAAATTCCAATGTTTATTACTAATTTAAATGGGAGGAGTATACAAAGAGGAAGACCCGCGGCGATAATATTGGAGCATTTTATGCGATAATATATTGCAGCCGCGGCGATAACTTGAGGATGTCCGATACTTAGGATGGCATCCAAAAGCTAGGTGTCCCCTGTCGGACGCCTTGTCTTACTGTGTTGTTACTGTACCCTCCGGTGGACAAGACCCCAAAACTTGAAGTGTCAAACTGATATTCTTGTAGCCCCTCAAGCTTTCTTCAACACAACGTCTCCGGCTACATGTTTCTCAGAGGCAACCATAGTCTAAAGCACAAAATAAAAACTTTTTCCACTGAGAAGCACAAATACAGTGTTCCCTGCTGATATGAACCACACATCCACCTGCCAGTTCAAATATTTCCAGGGCATGTTTATTGTAAATCTTTTAGCCCCCTCTACTGGTTACAAAGAACAGTTTCAGGGACCCGCACTAGTGAAACATCACTCCACCATCCACGCCCAGTCAGGTTTCAGATTTTCCACTGTTACGTAACCCTCTCCATCACCCTGATTCATAACCAGCCAATATCCAAAAATGCCAGGTGGGTTCGGGCGCTGACCACAGCGGATGGTCGGGGGGCCAGAACATGATTACAAATAATTTGTCAATGGCAAATTGACCGCAAGAAACCCAAACAGATATAATATTTGCATAAAACAAACATATCAAACCTTGCTTACATTTGTAAACAGATTTACAAAATTAAAATCACTTGGAGATGATTTCCTGGTGTTCTTAGTCTTATGTCTAACAATAAAATTGTAAAAATAAAAATGTTTTTTGCTCAGAAATAAAAAATTTAAAAAACCCGCGGGCCGCCAGTTAGGAAACCCTGCTGTAGAAGTACCGTCCAGGTGGAAATGTAGTCCTCGTCAACTACAGGAAATGGATGAAAGAAATGGGCTACCTATGGAATAGTAATACATGTACAGTATATAGCAAACAGCTAGACCTGTCTTGCATGGTCTGTTGCAATCCTCTCTAGTAGCAGGAAGTCAGACAGGGAGTCTGAGCGGCTGTACATCAACTCTAATTAAGCTCTCCCAAGGGGACCGGGGGAGGCATTGACTGATGGGACTAGCGGGCAAATCGAGATATACGCTTGTGGTCCGAAACGGCAACAGGAAGTGAGGAAGACTTGACACACAAACTGACAGACGAGACCATCCGTGAACAATGGACTGACTGACAAGCACACAGGTTGACAGTCAGAGAGACAGTAGCTTGACCGACAAGGAGACAGGCACACAAAGACAGGTAAATCAACAGACTGAAAAGCAAGTCAATTGAAAAAGAGGCAGACCAGCAGTCGAGCAAATAGACAGGCGAATGGATGGATGATTGGAGAGAGGTGTAGGCTGTCTAGTGTAACTCACGTGGCTTCTGGCCCCATACAGGCAGGTGTAGCTTCCCAGAGGAGTAGTAGATGAAGCCCAGGACCAGCATGGGGCACAGGACGAACAGCAGCTTGTGTGAGGGCTTCATGGTGGTTCTCAGTCATTCACATGGCACATCGTCTACAGGACAGATGCAGAGGAGGAAAAGGGAGTTGAGGATGAAGGAGTCAGTGTTGTGTGCAAATAGGTTGTCTGGCTGTGAGAAATGGCTTAGGACAGGGTTCCCCACCTGGTGTGTTTTATTTGCCCCCCCCCCCCCCAAGTTCTGAGCAAAAAAATACATGTACATTTTTTAGCATTTTCATTGTTGGACATAAAAGACACCAGGATATCAGCTCCAATTGATTTTACATTTTGGAAATCTGTACAAGTATTCTCATACATAATAAAGAAACACATGATCATATACGAAAAGGTAAGCAAGGCTTGAAATGATTTCGTTTGAGTCAAACATATCTGTCCAGGCTTCTTGCAGTCAATTTGCAGTACAAATTGTTCCGGCTCCCCACCATCCACTCATGATAAAAAATAAAATGATCCCTGGTTTAGGCTATGTCAAACCTTACCCAATCTACTCTTGGGCTCTGCCCAAAGAATGTAAGAGAGGCATTGTAATCTAGAGCAATGCTTTATATATATATATATATATATATATATATATATATATATATATATATATATATATATATATATATATATATATATATATATATATATATATATATATATATATATATATATGCCAATTTTTTGCTCTAGATTTCAGAAAATGGCAGATACAGGTGTTCAAACACGCAAAAAAATCTGCCCCCCTCGGCCATACTTAGCGGCGCCACAACCTTGTCAAAAAAATCCTCGGGAGAACCCTTCACGCTCTTTAGAGACAACCGATCTAAGACTACCCAATGCAGTGTTTATGAAATAAGGTGGATCAACAATAAGTGCTATTAGTTTCACTTTTCCACTATGCTAAGATCAGTGCTCACGGGGAGGGGGAAGATAAAGAAGTCTGTTTTAACAGGTAAAGCACACCCTGCTTGTCAGCTACTTAAGAAACTGCAATGGTTGAAAGTGGTCGACACTGTGTAGTTAAAGAAAGATTTTATGCTGAGCCAACACTCAAACTAGGCTAAATCATACAGTATAGTCTTGTGAGAGACAAACGTTTTTTAATTTCCCCAAAACATAAAAAAAATGTCTCATTCTCTCCATAACTGAGGTAATATTATCCAACTGGCTTCCTCTACCATTGGTTCCCTTGTTTCCACTGAGACAAAGGAAAAGCCACTATGCCCTGAGATCTGACCGCAGCACCGAAGAACGAAGAAATAATGGCTGGATCTGGATAATGAAACCATTCCTTTAATATCTTCTACAATATACTGTGCCATGTCCAAATTACCCCGGCCCCTAATGTTTAAAAAATATATAATCCAACAATGCAAATTTTGTCTCACCTGCAAATTCCATTAATCTTCGTTGACTTTTATCACTCACAGAACCTGTCGAGACACATTACACAGCGTGGATTGTGGGCGTGATATATAAAACTGAGCCACAATTCAAATTCCATTTCACTATCCTTTTTTCTCTCTCGCAGAACAGCTAACGGCTTGTGCAAACAATAGTCTTCAAAAACCACTGCGGAGCGAGGCAACTGCACTGAGCTGAATTAGTGTTGAAATATGATTACATTACTTCTCTTTACAGGGACCACTAGAAAAGTGATGGAGCAGCTGAAAAAGTAGCAGATGACGAGGGTTTAAAAGCAAAGGCATACTATAGGACTTGAAGATTCTACACCTGTGACAGGACTAATCATAGAAAGATTACATTCAAGAAAACGGTGTAACGTGACTGACACACACGCTTTTGTGTTGTTTCTCAAAGACAAACAGTCAAGTCAAAGCAATATACTGCCCTAGGGCAGTGGTTCCCAAACTTTTTATAGTCCCGTACCACTTCAAACATTCAACCTCCAGCTGCGTATCCCCTCTAGCACCAGGGTCAGCGCACTCTCAAATGTTTTTTTTGCCATCATTGTAAGCCTGCCACACACACACACACACACACACACACACACACACACACACACACACACACACACACTATACAATACCTTTATTAACTTGTTATGGATAGGGGGCAGTATTGCCACAGCCGGATAAAAAACGTACCCGATTTAATCTTGTTATTACTCCTGCCCAGAAACTAGAATATGCATATAATTATTAGCTTTGGATAGAAAACTGTTTGAATGGTGTCTGTGAGTATAACAGAACTCAAATGGCAGGCCAAAACCTGAGAAAAAGTCAACCAGGAAGTGGAGGATCTGAGAATTGCAGTTTTTCTTTCTAGTCCCTTTCGAAACTACAGTATCTGTGGGGTTACGTTGCACTTCCTAAGGCTGTCTGACCATTTCTTGGCCTTCTTTGCCATCTCTATCCAAAACAGAGTATCTCTGCTGTAACGTGACACTTCCTGAGGCTCCCATAGGCTCTCAGAAGGCGGCAGAACGTTGAATGATGACTTTGCAGTCTCTGGCTGAAAAACAGTAGCGCATTTGGTAAGTGGTCGATCTGAGAACAATGAGACTGGGGCGCGCGTGCACGAGACGACTCCATGTTTACATTTTCAGTCTTTGAACGAAAACAACGATTCCCGGTCGGAATATTATCGCTTTTTTACGAGAAAAATCGCATAAAAATTGATTTTAAACAGCGTTTGACATGCTTCGAAGTACGATAATGGAATATTTTGATTTTTTTGTCACGATAGGCGCCGGCGCGTCACCCTTCGGATAGTGTCTTGAACGCAAGAACAAAATGCAGCTATTTGGATATAACTATGGATTATTTGGAACCAAAACAACATTGGGTGTTCAAGTAGAAGTCCTGGGAATGCATTCTGACGAAGAACAGCAAAGGTAATCCAATTTTTCTTATAGTAAATCTGAGTTTGGTGAGGGCCAAACTTGGTGGGTGTCAAAATAGCTAGCCATGATGGCCGGGCTATCTACTCAGAATATTGCAAAATGTGCTTTCACCGAAAAGCTATTTTAAAATCGGACACCGCGATTGCATAAAGGAGTTCTGTATCTATAATTCTTAAAATAATTGTTATGTTTTTTGTGAACGTTTATCGTGAGTAATTTAGTAAATTCACCGGAAGTGTTCGGTGGGAATGCTAGTTCTGAACGTCACATGCTAATGTAAAAAGCTGGTTTTTTATATAAAAATGAACTTGATTGAACAAAACATGCATGTATTGTATAACATAATGTCCTAGGAGTGTCATCTGATGAAGATCAAAGGTTAGTGCTGCATTTATCTGTGGTTTTGTTTTTTGTGACATTATATGCTAGCTTGAAAAATGGGTGTCTGATTATTTCTGGCTGGGTACTCTGCTGACATAATCTAATGTTTTGCTTTCGCTGTAAAGCCTTTTTGAAATTTGTCTTTAAAATGGTGTAAAATAGTCATATGTTTGAAAAATTGAAGTTTTCAGATTTTCGAGGAGTTTGTATTTCGCGCCACGCCCATCATTGGATATTGGAGAAGGTGTTCCGCTAGCGGAACGTCTAGATGTAAGAGGTTAAACATAAGAATGAATGACCCGGCTATGGGAAGTGACAAAGAGCTCTTATAGGACGAGGGCACAAATAATAATGATCAATAATTTTGCTCTTTAGTAAACCATCTTACATAAAACCTTATTTGTTCATCAAAAATTGAGAATAACTCACCACAGGTTAATGAGAAGGGTGTGCTTGAAAGGATGCACACAACTCTGCAATGTTGGGTTGTATTGGAGAGAGTCTTAGTCTTAAATCATTTTCCACAAAGTCTGTGCCTGTATTTAGTTTTCATGCTAGTGAGGGTCGAGAATCCACTCTCACATAGGTACGTGGTTGCAAAGGGCATCAGTGTCTTAACAGCTCGATTTGCCAAGGCAGGATACTCTGAGCGCAGCCCAATCCAGAAATCTGGCAGTGGCTTCTGATTTAAATTCCATTTCCACAGAACCGCTTGTTGCAATTTCGATGAGGCTCTCTTGTTCAGATATCGGTAAGTGGACTGGAGGCAGGGCATGAAAGGGATAATGAATCCAGTTGTTTGTGTCATCCATTTCAGGAAAGTACCTGCGTAATTACGCACCCAACTCACTCAGGTGCTTTGCTATATCACATTTGAAATTGTCCTTAAGCTTGAGTTCATTTGCACAAAAAAGAAATCATACAATGATGGAAAGACCTGTGTGTTGTTCATGTTAATGCAGACAGAGAAGCGCTCCAACTTCTTAATCATAGCCTCAATTTTGTCCCGCACATTGAATATAGTTGCGGAGAGTCCATGTAATCCGAGATTCAGGTCATTCAGGCGAGAAAAAACATCACCCAGATAGGCCAAGCGTGTGAGAAACTCATCATCATGCAAGCGGTCAGACAAGTGAAAATGATGGTCAGTAAAGAAAACTTTAAGCTCGTCTCTCAATTTAGAAAAAAACATGTCAATACTTCGCCCCTTGATGGTTGCTGCCCATATCATTGCATAGTTCAGAAAATACAGAGTTCAGGGGCCTTTCTTTAAAAGTTGCCCATTAGTTATATTTCTGATGGTGTCAACATAATTAAATTGTCATGCACTTTGAAGTAGAATGTCCATTTAAAAAGTCACCAGAAGTGACCTCGCAGTCGTTCTACATAAAAATCTTGCCAACATCCTAAGGGAAACACTGATGTGCTGCTCTTAGAGGGGTTGGCTGACAACTAGTGGTGTAACGGACAGTGGTTGATCCATACGGATCACCCCCCCCCACGGTTCAGCACGCATGTGAACCACGGATCAATTGCAAAGTTTAACCATCATAGTGTGAAATAGTTTTACTGCCGCTGTTACTTTTTAAAGTAATAATTCCCTAAATCTCGATGCAGAGTTGCAGTGAAAAGATAAAGACAAGACAGATGCGTGCTGTATTTTACTCTGAAGCCTGAATGTTGATTTGATAATTTTTTTTAAAAGCAGTTGTGTGTACTGTTCACTTGAACGGGGCATGCTGAATCAATCCTGGATGCTCGCGTTGCAAAAAGCAAAGAAGACAAAAAGAGCAGTGACAGCCATGGCTAGCGGAGGAGCTGAAGAACTGGAAAAGCCTCCCGCTTCATTTAAGTCTCATGTATGGAAGTATTTTGGCTTTCCTGTCAAATATGGAAGAAGGGTGGTAGACAACACCATTACGGTGTGTAGGCATTGTGCCACAAGAAAGCCGTATGGATCATGGAAATACATCGAGCATGGCCACACAATTAAAGCGTCATCACCCTGGTGTGTCAGTGACGGGAGCCAATTCAGCCAAGAGACAACTTCTCACCGTGGCATTTAAGCAGCCTTTTGCTGCAGAATCAGACCGGGCTAAAGCCATCACCAAATCTATTGGGATGTTTATCTCTGCAGACATGAGGCCATACACTGTTGTGGAAAACAAAGGGTTTAAAAATATGGTGAAAGTGCATGAGCCACGCTACGAAATCCCCTGGCGCACCCATTTCAGTATGAAGATCGTGCCAGATCATTATGAACAGGAAAATATAAAAATTGTCGACAAATTATCCAAGGCATCCTCTGTTGCCCTCACCACAGACGGCTGGACCTCCAGGGCAACGGAAAGCTACGTGACTGCTCACTACATCACAGAGGAGTGGGAGATGCGAAGTCCGGTGCTACAGACACACCCCCTCTATGAGAGTCACACAGGCACAAATCTGGCGCAGGTAGCAGAGTGGAAGCTAGATAGGCCCAATAGCAATATCCCAACCACCACAGATAATACCAAGTACCAAGTAAATGCAGTGATAGAGGCTGGACTGGAGCCACAGATAGCTTACTATGCACATGTGATCAATTTAGCATCCCAAAGGGGAATCTCAGTGAACCAGATGGACCGCCTCCTTGGGAGGATCAGGGAGGTGGTTTCCTTTTTCCACCGAAGCACAACAGCCGCTCATGTGCTTAAGACCAAGCAGGAAATGCTACAGCTACCGACCCACAAGCTCATACACCATGTCACAACAAGCTGGAACTCCACTTATGACATGTTGGAGTGACTTCTTAAGCAGTAGCCAGCTGTATACTCTGCACTGGACCCTGTGGGGGAAATAAAAATTAAAAAAAATTGTTTTTTAAAGACATCGTCACCTTGTCTGATGATGACGTGAAAGTGGCAGAGGAGGTCCTCCAGGTGCTCAAATCCCTCAAAACAGTTACAACCCTATTGAGCACTGAAACTATCTGTGTCCATGATCCTACCTCTGAAAACAAGGATTCTACAATCCATGGCTCCAAGTGAGGAAGACAGCACCATCACTAGAGATGTCAAGGCTGCCATTAGGGAGGACATGAAACCCAGATACCCCCCTAATGTACAGGACTACCTTCATAGATCTACTGCACTGGATCCAAGGTCTAAGTCCCTGTCTCACCTAGACCCTGCCCTACGCCGGAGGACATACAGTGATCTCACCACTGAGATTGTGGCCATTGAAGATGTAAAAAAAAAAATCAAAAATAAGAGTGATTTACTTAAATAATGAATATACTGTAGTCTAATCTTAGTCTATGCTATTGCTATTAGAATCATCCATTTTTCATTTAGAATAATAATGGCTTTTATTAAATATTATTGCCACAATTATAGTTTTATGAATTATGAAAATAGTTAGTTTAACAGATCATTTTTTTCTGCAGGGTCAAGCCAGAGCCGACAGGAGCAGACTCAGAGGCATCTCCTCCACAAAATAATTCGGCCATGAAGGAGCTTTCGGGAAGACCTTTGCGAGCAAGGACACAGGCAAGACGTTTGCCAACACCATCAAAGAGGTGGTGGCATCCTTCAAGGCAGCAAGCGGCATTCCAGTGGATGGTGATCCACTGGCATGGTGGAAACGCAATGAGTGCAAATACCCTCACATTGCCATGATGGCAAGATGCTACCTGGCTGTGCCTGGCACTTCAATTTCTAGCGAGAGGGTGTTCTCCCCGGCAGGGGACATAGTGACTGCAAAGAGGTCTACCCTTTCCCCAGACAATGTAGGCATTCTCATCTTTTTGAAAAATAATTTGAAGTTATAAGCTCAGGGCTGCTTTTCTTTCTTTTATGTGGACACGGCATATTTTTTCATTCACTATTGTTCAAAGGAAGAAGGTATCATGCCTCATATTGCACTTTAACAATTGAGTATTCAATATTTTAAAAATCTACTTAAAAACATTGAAAAGTTCCTTGCTGTAAGTGTTCTTTAAGTAATAAATGGAAAGCAAAGCTATATTTGTCTCCCTTTTTTTCTTGCCGATCCGAAAAATTATCCGATCCATGACTCAAAACCGTGATCCGATCCTAGAGTTTTGTGATCCATTGCACCACTACTGACAACGTCGTGAAAATGACGCGCACATTAATGGGGCCGGAAGCCGTGCCTTGTTATGATACTAAACAGTCAGATAGCAACAACGACAAGAATCTGCCTAGTGGGGAATCGTTTTATCTTGACACCAGGTCTTGCTTTGAGGTGTTGACTGTTTTCATGTCAAATCAAAGTTTATTGGTCGAGTACAGACCTTTGCAGACGTTATCACAGGTGCAGCGACATGTTTGTGTTTCTAGCTCCAACAGTGCAGTAATACCTAGCAATAAAAAAACTATCCAGAAAAATAAACAAGAAAGGAAATTAAGAAATATCAGAATGAGCAATGCCAGAGACCGGAATATGTATACTAGGGCTGTCCCCAATAACAAAATAAATATTGGTTGACCAAAAGTTGTCTGTTCTTTCGACCAATTGATTGGTCAAAAATGTGACATGTGTAGTTTTTCATATAGACAATGTTTTAATAAAATCAACTATATACAATCCATTCGGAAAGTACTCAGACCCCTTCACTTTTTCCACATTGTTACATTACAGCCTTATTTAAAAATTGATTTTAAAACATTATCAATCTACACACAATACCCCATAATGACAAAGCGAAAACCGAAATACCAAAAAGATATGATTTGGAAAGACACACACACACGTCTATAAAAAAAGGTCTCACAGTACGAGTATTTCACTCGCATTTGCCCCCAAAAATAGATATGTGCGAGCCGGAAAAATTATTTACGAGCACAGTGTGCGAGTAAAGATTACAACCTACCGTAATCTATTTTTCCCCCGCAGCTAATTGTTTAAAAACTACAAGTCCCACATTCCACAAGCGGCATGCGCCAACCACAGTAGAGTTTTCTGTGATGACGCAGTCCAGTCAGAGTGAGAGAAAGGTGAACACTGGAAAAAGATATCGGTATAGGCTATAAGTTAACGTGCAGACATCGCTAAAAATGAAGCCCATTAAATTTTATTTTAAACGAAAAAGACAATCCGGCGAGGGGGATTCACAAGGTTCAATAATGAAGCCTCTTCACAAGGTTTACCTGAGGCGGCTAACGTTGGCGAAGCTGCTGAGAACAACGTTGGCGAAGTTGCTGAGAACAACGTTGGCGAAGCTGCTGAGAACAACGTTGGCGAAGCTGCTGAGAACAACGTTGGCGAAGCTACGGTGACCCCCGCTGTCACTTCAACGCCCACTGTAGCCGGCGGAGGGAGAACATATAGATTCAATGCGAATTGGCTCAAAATGTTCCCATGGCTAGAGTTCGAAAACAACGTAATGTTCTGCAAATATTGTAGAGGGCAGAAACAAGCAGGCAACTCGTCCTTCGTGTCAGGAAACCCGCATCTGAAAAGAGATAGCATAGCGAAACAGCTCGCAGCGGCATATCCAGTACAGAGATCTGTACTAGAGGTCGACCGATTATGATTTTTCAACGCCGATACCGATTATTGGTGGGCCAAAAAAGCCGATACCGATTAGTCTGCCAATTTTTATTACAACAATTACAACAATACTGAATGAACACTTATTTTAACTTAACATAATACAGCAATAAAATCAATTTAGCCTCAAATAAATAGTGAAACATATTCAATTTGGTTTAAATAATGCAAAAACAAAGTGTTGGAGAAGAAAGTAAAAGTGCAATATGTGCCATCTAAGAAAGCTAACGTTTAAGTTCCTTGCTCAGAACATGAGAACAGATGAAAGCTGGTGGTTCCTTTTAACATGAGTCTTCAATATTCCCAGGTAAGAAGATTTAGGTTGTAGTTATTATAGGAATTATAGGACTATTTCTCTCTCTATGATTTGTATTTCATATACCTTTGACTATTGGATGTTCTTATAGGCACTTTAGTATTGCCAGTGTAACAATATAGCTTCCGTCCCTCTCCTCGCTCCTACCTGGGCTCGAACCAGGAACACCGACAACAGCCACCCTCGAAGCGGCGTTACCCATGCAGAGCAAGGGGAACAACTACTCCAAGTCTCAAAGCGAGTGACGTTTGAAACGCTATTAGCGCGCACCCCGCTAACTAGCTAGCCATTTCACATCGGTTACACCAGCCTCATCTTGGGAGTTGATAGGCTTGAAGTCATAAACAGCGCAATGCTTGAAGCACAGCAAAGAGCTGCTGGCAAAACGCACAAAAGTGCTGTTTGAATGAATGCTTACGAGCCTGCTGCTGCCTACCACCGCTCAGTCAGACTGCTCTATCAAATCATAGACTTAATTATAATATAATAAACACACAGAAATACGAGCCTTAGGTCATTAATATGGTCGAATCCGGAAACTATCATCTCGAAAACAAAACATTTTTCCTTTCAGTGAAATACGGAACCGTTCCGTATTTTATCTAATGGGTGGCATCCCCAAGTCTAAATAGTCCTGTTACAATGCACAACCTTCAATGTTATGTCATAATTACATAACATTCTGGCAAATTAGTTCGCAACGAGCCAGGCGGCCCAAACTGTTGCATATACCCTGACTTTGCGTGCAATGAACGGAAGAGACGTGACACAATTTCACCTGGTTAATATTGCCTGCTAACCTGCATTTCTTTTAGCTAAATATGCAGGTTTAAAAATAGATACTTCTGTGTATTGATTTTAAGAAAGGCATTGATGTTTATGGTTAGGTACAGTCGTGCAACGATTGTGCTTTTTTCGCAAATGCGCTTTTGTTAAATCATCCCCCGTTTGGCGAAGTCGGCTGTCTTTGTTAGGAAGAAATAGTCTTCACAGTTCGCAACAAGCCAGGCGGCCCAAACTGCTGCATATACCCCGACTCTGTTGCAAGAGAAGTGACACATTTTCCCTAGTTAAAAGAAATTCATGTTAGCAGGCAATATTAACTAAATATGCAGGTTTAAAAATATATACTTGTGTATTGATTTTAAGAAAGGCATTGAAGTTTATGGTTAGGTACACATTGGAGCAACGTGTACCTAAGCGATTATATGCAACGCAGGACAGGCTAGATAAACTAGTAATATCATCAACCATGTGTAGTTAACTAGTGATTATGTTTGATTGATTGTTTTTTATAAGATAAGTTTAATGCTAGCTAGCAACTTACCTTGGCTTCTTACTGCCGTTGCGTAACAGGCATGCTCCTCATGGAGTGCAATGTAAAGCCGGTGGTTAGAGCGTTGGACTAGTTGCAAGATTGAATCCCCGAGCTGACAAGGAAAAATATGTCGTTCTGCCCCTGAACAAGGCAGTTAACCCACCGTTCCTAGGCCATCATTGAAAATAAGTGTCACGACACCTACGGAAGGTGGCGCCCCTCCTCGCCCGGGCGGCGCTCGGCGGTCGTCGTTGCCGGCCTACTAGCTGCCATCGATTTATGTTTCACGTTCTGCTAGTTAGGCCTAGGTTAGTTGCGCACCTGTTTTGTGTTAGTTGTTAGTGGGGAAGTCTATTTAGGCTAGCTAGTTAGGTTTATTGTTTGTGCGGGATTGTTCGTTGTCAGGGTGTGTTTTGTTATGAGGTTCTGTGTTTTCCCTTTTGGAGTTACATTGTTCGTTTTGGGCTGTGTCCCTGGTTACGTTCTTTTAAGGGTGGTGCGTTTCTTTTTGCACACCTTGCACTCCATACTTTTGCATATTTTTCGTGTGGATATTTTATTAAAATGTATTCACGGAATCATTCTGTCTCCTGCGCCTGACTCCACCTCTCCTGAATCCACCCGTTGTGACAATAAGAATGTGTTCTTAACTGACTTGCCTAGTTAATAAAAGGTGTTAAAAAAAATGTAAAATACAAATAACAAAAAAATCTGCGTCCGAAAATACCGATATCCGATTGTTATGAAAGCTTGAAATCAGCCCTAATTAATCGGCCATTCCGATTAATCGGTCGACCTCTAATCTGTACCTGTTGAGAAAGGAGAAACCATCAAGCACGGTGTCAGCAGCCTTGAGGAGGCAAGTGCTGCTGTCTGAGGAGAAGAGGAGGCAGCTTTATTATTGTGTTAAGTTTAATCATTATTCGTAATGGAGATAGAATTTAGTTTGTCAGAAATACTTTTGTATAATTGTTGAAATGTTATTATTATGACTAAAAACAACCTGAGGATTGATTATAAACATTGTTTGACATGTTTCTACGAACTTTACTGATACTTTTCGGATTTTTCGTCTTTCGGTTGTGACTGCCTTTGAGCCTTTGGATTACTAAACAAAACGTGCAAACAAAACGGAAGTTTTTGGATATAAGGAGGGACTTTATCGAACAAAACAAACATTTATTGAGTAAATGGGAGTCTTGTGAGTGTAACAATACGAAGATCAAAGGTAAGTGATTAATTTTATCACTAATTCTGAATTGTGTAACTCCTCTACTTGGCTGGTAACTGTTTGTAATGATTTGTCTGCTGGGAGCTGTTCTCAGATAATCGCATGGTATGCTTTCGCCGTAAAGCCTTTTTGGAATCTGACACCGTGGCTGGATTAACAAGAAGTTCATCTTTAAATCGATGTATAAGACTTGTATGTTTTATGAATTTTTATAATGAGTACTTCTGTTTTTGAATTTGGCACTCTGCAATTTCACTGGATGTTGGCAAGGTGGGGCGGTAGCGTCCCACACCCCCTAGAGAGGATAACCTGTCTGGACTAGGGGGCAGTATTTTCACAGCCGGATGAAAAACGTACCCAATTTAAACAGGTTACTACTCTGGCCCAGAAACTAGAATATGCATATTATTAGTAGATTTGGATAAAAAACACTCTGAAGTTTCTAAAACTGTTTGAATGGTGTCTGTGAGTATAACAGAACTCATATGGCAGGCAAAAACCTGAGAAAAAGTCAACCAGGAAGTGGAGGATCTGAGAATTGCAGTTCTTCTTTCTAGTCCCTTTCGAAACTACAGTATCTGTGGGGTTACGTTGCACTTCCTAAGGCTTCCATTGGCTGTCAAAAGCCTTCAGAAAGTTGTTTCAGCCATCTCCTGTTACTGAGCAGATAATAGGAGCTCAGTTACTGAGTGGACTGCCTGTGGACAAAGGGATTGGATACGCGCGGTCACACGAGCGTGCCGTTCCTTCTTTTTCTCCTTAAATGAATATGCTATTGTCCGGTAGGAATATTATCGCAATTTTACATTAAAAATACCATAAAGATTGATTTTAAACAGCGTTTGACATGCTTCTAAGTACGGTAATGGAACATTTGGACTTTTCGTCTCTGGTTCTGCGCTCGCGCGTTATGCATTTGGATAAGTGAACTGTACGCACGAACAGAGGTATTTGGACATAAATATGGATTATTTCAAACAAAAACAACATTTCTTGTGGAAGTAGCAGTCCTGGGAGTGCATTCTGACGAAGATCAGCAAAGGTAAGAGAATATTTATAATACTAATTCTGAGTTTAGGTTGCCCCGAACTTGGCGGGTGTCTGTATAGCTCTCTGTGATGGCTGAGCTATGTACTCAGAATATAGAAAAATGTGCTTTCTCCGTAAAGCTATTTTAAAATCTGACAAAGCGGTTGCATCCAGGAGTTCTCCATCTATAATTCTTTAAATAATTGTTATGTATTTTGTCAACGTTTATGAGTATTTTTGTAAATTGATGTGCACATTCACTGGACGTTTTGGTGTGAATACATTTTCTGAACATCACGCGCCAATGTAAAATGCTGTTTTTGGATATAAATATGAACTTTATCGAACAAAACATACATGTATTGTGTAACAATGTCCTAGCAGTGTCATCTGATGAAGATCGTCAGAGGTTAGTGCTTCATTTAGCTGTGTTTTGGGTTTTGACACGTCCTTGCTTGGAAAATGGCTGTGTGATTATTTTTGTCTATATACTCTCCTAACATAATCTAATGTTTTGCTTTCGCTGTAAAGCCTTTTTGAAATCAGACAATGTGGTTACATCAAGGAGAAGTGTATCTTTAAAATGGTGTAAAATAGTTGTATGTTTGAGAAAGTTGAATTATGACATTTTGTTGTTTTTGAATTTGCCGCCCTGATATTTCACTGGCTGTGTCCCACCTAGCCCATAGAAGTTAATGTGGATGCTTCCATGATTATAGATAATCCTCAATGAATCGTGAATGATGTGAGAAAGTTAAACACACAAATATTATACCTCCCAAGACATGCTAACCTCTCACCATTACATTAAGAGGGGAGGTATGATATTGGTGCGTCCAACTTCCCTACTTTTGTTTGTCTTAAGTAACCTTTAGTAGGTATCAGAAATACATAAATAATGTTTTGTATGGCTATGAGGCCAGGCTGTTAGGGTACAGTAGCTGTTGATTCAGGGGAATACATGACAGGCACTAATTTGCAATATAGCCTATGTTGTTAGCTTGGCTTTTATAACATAAGGCTTAAGCAGACTGGCAGAGAGAAAACAGAGACAGCAGAGAAGTTGCTGAGACAGATAAGACAGGACAACAAGGAGGCAAACAAAATGGCTAGAGCAGAGGCACAGTTATAGTGGTGAGTTGGTGTTTTTACATATTGCATTGGTTTTAAACATCAGCTTGTAAAAAATATAAAAAACAGGATGAGGACCATGTCTCACCAGTACAGAAATGGTTGACTGATTAGTACTTGGGGTAACGGTCTTGCTGGAAGACCCACTTGCGGCCAACTGTCCGCCTACTGGCAGAGGCAACCAGGTTTTGGCTAAAATATCCTAGTACTAGGTAAAGTGCATGATGCCGTTGACCTTAACAAGGGCCCTAGGACCAGTGGAAGCAAAATAGCCCCATAGTACCAGGACATTTTAGCCAAAAGTCTGGTTGCTTCTGCCAGGAGGTGAACACTTGGCCGCAAGTGGATCTTCCAGCAAGACAATAACCAAGCAAACATCAAAATCCACAAAGAAAAGGTTACTTGACCACAAAATCAACATTTTGCAATGGCCATCTCAGTCTCCGCCATTGAAAACCTATGGTTTGAATTGAAGAGGAGAGTCCATAAACGCAGACTAGGATATTAAGAATCTGGAAAAATTGTGTATAGAGGAATGGTCTAAGATACCTCCCAATGTGTTCTCCAATCGCATAAAACATTTTTTTTTTTAAATGTCTTTCTCCTCACAAGTGTAGGGTGCTGGAGTACGGAGCAGGCAGTGGATGTGGGCTGGAGTGGATAAAATGTCAGGGCCGAATTGTAGTCCCAGTCCGTCCGTAGTCATTACGCCGATTCTGTTACAAAAAACGTATTAAAACGGAAGCAAACGGAACGGGAGGGACCTACCTGAATGTGTCCCACCATGGAAACTCTCGTTTTAGTTGCGAAACTGTTTGGCTAACGATTACTACATCCAAGGTTTGTTCTAGCTGGTTATCGTTCTAGCACGTAACGTCACGTAGGAAAATAACGGTCCATTAATCCCAATTTCTATTTGCAGAAATGCAGCCGTTTCTCAATAAAAACTATGTAGGCAGCTTGTTGGACATAAAATTACCTTTCCCTAGTAGCAGTCGGGTTGGCACCCACAAAACCCACAGAAAAGAAAATTAGTACGGATAGCTAACTTCTTCAGCTAACTCTTGGCTTGTTAGCTAACGTTAGGTACACAGTGAAATCAAATAAACTGTAGTGAAATTGCCTTGGGTTTGTGAGGTTCCATAATGAGTTATTTAATATAGCTATTGCAATCACCACTGTAAACTGTATACACGATAGTCATTTACAAAAACATTACCCTAGGTACGTTAGCTAGCTAAACACTTAGCTAGCTAACCAAGGCGACATCACACGAGAATGATTGGAAGCCAGGCAAGGTAACGGTTGTCTCAAATAACACGCTAGCTAACTAGCTAACATCCACCTATGTCGTGTAAAAACAGAACCTTCTCCCTAATACATCGAGCTGGCTACAAGAAAACAGATTCGTTTTTGGTCGTTACCTTAGCCTCTCTTTCAGATTTGCCCGTTGTTGAGAAAAGGCTAGACTAGTTTAAACAACGAAGAGGTCGCCACCGTATTCCCCCTCCTTTACCGACCATCATCATGTTAATTCCGAGAACTCAGTTTAGCAGAATTGAAGACCTTCAGACTTCAGAAAATCTCCCTAAAAAAAAAAATATCACGCGACCGCTCGCTCGCGCCCCGTTCTTTTTTCTCCAAACCATCTTGCTCAACATCATGTTCCTCACATCCCACTGTGCACACATGTCATTTCAACGTGGACTACCAGTTGCATGTCACGGAATTGGGGAGAAGGGGTAAAAAATATATAGATTTAAAAAAATACCCCCCAAAAATGTATAATTCAATGGATAATATTTTGTTGAGACGTTGATCAATGACATTACAACCTATATTCACCCACTTAAAAAGACAGCTAAAAGTTAGAATTTCCAATGTGTTTATCATTACGCTTTCAACCATCGAAGAGCACAACCAAATTCCAATGAAAAAACAATGTGGGATTTTTGGTTTAGTTGTCACACAAATGTCTATCACTGTGGCTTTCAACCATTTAAAGGAGTAGTTCACTATTTTACAACTTGATGTTAGATGGTTCCACAACCCTGAAAGTAGTCTATAGGCCAAGATAAACTGTAATCCATGGTTGAGTTTTCTTTAAACAGCCACTACAAACTTCAGCTAACTTTCAATGGAAGTGGCGGGGGCATGAGAACATGTTTAAAAAATTTATGCGCAAATCACCGGAAATCAATTCAAATCAACTCCATATTTGGTTTGATGTTACTTAAAGGTGATTTTGTCATTTAAAAGAAAATAACATGCTCACATGCCTCCATCACTTCCATTGAAGTTTACATTTGATTTAGTCGTGTTCTTTAACTAACTAGATTTTTGGTAACATGGAGACGTGAATCCAACATATCAATAACTAATTAAGTCAATGGCACAGATGTAACTATCCAAGGAGAAGATACATTTCCATTAAATGTGGATATTTGGTTCATATCATTACATTTTAAATCCACCAGAGCTTGAAACCTTAGGCCACTTGTATTGTCTATTTATAGTTGAATTCTGGGGTTAATTGAAACAATAGTTGTTGATACACATTTTGAATGGCTTTTACATATTGGATGTTTTACAAGAAAAACTACTTTTATTCATGGTTGTTTCTATTGTTTTTAAATTACAAATATGTACTTTTTAACAAATTTAAAAGTAATATTCAAATGCTGTTTTTATGCTTTTATGCCATTTTTATGTGTATAAATGTTGTACATTTATACACATATTATGGCACACATGGCACACATGTACATATATTATGGCACACATGTACATATTATGGCACGGGGTGGCAGCATCATGTTGTGGGGGTGATTTGCTGCAGGAGGGACTGGTGCACTTCACAAAATAGATGGCATCATGAGGCAAGAAAATTATGTGGATATTTTGAAGCAACATCTCAAGACATCAGTCAGGAAGTTAAAGCTTGGTCGCAAATGGGTCTTCCAAATGGAGAAGCATACTTCCAAAGTTGTGGCAAAAAGGCTTAATTTATTTTATTTTTTAAAATGTTACCTTTATTTAACTAGGCAAGTCAGTTAAGAACAAATTCTTATTTTCAATGACGGCCTAGGAACACTGGGTTAACTGCCTTGTTCAGGGGCAGAACGACAGATTTGTACCTTGTCAGCTCGGGGATTCGAACTTGCAACCTTTCAGTTACTAGTCCAACGCTCTAACCACTAAAAGGACAACAAAGTCAAGGTATAGGGTGGCCATCACAAAGCCATGACCTCAATCCTATAGACAATTTGTGGGCAGAACTGAAAAAGTGTGTGTGAGCAAGGAGGCCTACAAACCTGACTCAGTTACACCAGCTCTGTCAGGAGGAATGGGACAAAATTCACCAAACTTATTGTGGGAAGCTTGTGGAAGGCTACCCGAAACGTTTCACCCAAGTTAAACAATTTAAAAGCAATGCTACCAAATACTAATTGAGTGTATGTAAACTTCTGACCTGGGAATGTGATGAAAGAAATAAAATCTGAAAGAAATAATTCTCTCTGTTATTATAACATTTCACATTCTTAAAATAAAGTGGTGATCCTAACTGACCTAAGACCTGAAATGTTTACTAGGATTAAATGTCAGGAATTGTGAAAAACTGAGTTTAAATGTATTTGGCTAAGGTGTATGCAAACTTCCGACTTCAACTGTATGTTGAATGCAGTAAATGAGGCTGAACGAACTGTTTTGCTGCCAGACAAGGCTCCTCTGATAGCCAGGTGTAGCAGTGGTAAGGATTCACTCCACAGTGCTGAAAAGAAAGCTCTGCTATTGGGACAGCATGATGTAGGTTCTAACAGTTTGTGGGCACAGTTTGTCACCGTTATAGTGCAATTAATGTATTGTTTAGTGTTGTGTTATGTTGTGTAGTGGCTTTGCTGGCATGCATCCCAATTCTTTGGTTTTTGTTTGCCCCACCAAGATGCACATGCTAAAATTGCCACTGGCAACAGTGAATCTATTTATTTTTTAAGTGAAGACAGCTCAACAATTATTCTCATGATATCACATTGGTAGTGTCAGTGACAAATGTCATAGCTAAGCAGGGCTGGGTTTGGTTAAAATCCTGGATGGGAGACCAAAAGTTAGCTGAAGCTAAATAAATTCTCCATTAGGAGGTTTAGCCCGGCGTTTTTTTTCTTCTGATAGTGGATATAACATTGAAGAGCTGACATTGTTTTAAAGGTACAAGTTCAATATATTTGATACAAGGTTTGTCTTTGTGGAAATTTGGTGACCATGATGACATAATCCTGTGGTTGAAATTTCACCCTCAAAACAATAGTTTACGTTGATTACTTTTTTCAAATGCAACGTATTTTCCACATAGATACCACCTCACAATACGGTGATAAATTACTGAGAAACAACGGATTCAACCAGTTTGTGTTGTGTAGGATGGTTCTATTGCACTTGCGATTGTCTCCAGTACTTCAATTGAGTTGAATGCACCTTTTCATTTGTTCAAACCTTCGTGGCCCTCTCCCTGTCAGCTATTACATTATATTCGGCTATTGGATATGCAGTGTGGTGGTCCCATCAAAATCCCTTCATTGTCTCCCTCGTCCTTTCAAAGTTTTGTCTAACTCAATAGTTCACGACGTTCATCAATAGAGATTGTTGTATTGTCGCCTACACTATGTAAATTCTTGCATACAGTTATAAGAAGAGTGACTTCTGTGGTGGGCTGTACACTCTCGGTAGAAGCCACAATGTAGGCTATTTTCCCAAATGTTGCTGTTGGCATAGATTGTTGGAGTTCAGCAGGTTTATACCCTCACCTGCTCAGAATGCACTTATTTTGCTTGTCCTCTGAGCAGCCAAGTCATGTACGTGACATTCATAGGCCCCATCCTATATTGGGATCAGGGCTAGGATGAAAAATGCATCCATTCTGCAGCCAGCATTTGTGGGAACTCCTTCAAGACTGTTGGAAAAGCATTCCTCATGAATCTGGTTGATCTATTCATATTGAATCAACCAGGAAACACAATCCGGACAGCCACTGTTTTCCATCAGGGCCAGCCAGATTAGTGGGAGGATGAGGTATTTTTACCAGAACACACATGCACTCAAACGTCCAACATCATGTCCATATATCAGAACTGCCCTCATGGAAGTATTCTCTGGTGGCAGGCAGATATTTCCCTTTACTATGCTTTAGGGAATGTATGCTCTGGCAACACGCATGACTCATGCCACAACTGGCCTGTAGGCTTCATGCTCCCTAACCCTACTCTTTATCACAAGATCTTGGGAGAGCATCATCAGTGGCCTTCAATGTATTATTTCACTCTCAAGGAGCCTTTAGGCTTACTTTTTAGAATGGCTTGTAATAGGGACATTGTAATATAGTCCAATTTGTAACACTCTCTATGAAATGGGTTTTTAAATGTCTTAGTGGAAATTTGGTGACCATGACGACACTATCCTGTGGTTGAAATTTCACCCTCAAAATAACAGTTTTTATGGTTGCTGACTTTTTTCGAGTCCAATGTATTTTCTACGTAGATTCAACGCCGCAATACATTGACAAATGAAGTTGAAACGACATTGATTCAACCAGTTTGTGCCCAATGGGTTAGCTATTACAAAGTAAAGTAAAGACATTTATGACAAAGTGGCGCTGTCCAGCACTTAAAATGTCTAATGGTTAAGCAATAACAGGACCCTGGTAACCATATTCCAGGATCTTATTGTCCAGTTCTCTTTCCAATTAAAGAAACCACTTATAAATATGTAACAGAGTTAAGAGTTAAGTAACAGAGTTAAGAGTTAAGTCCCTCCACAGCTAGCTTAAATTGTCGCCGATGGAGCTATGGAATTAGATATTTTCCGATAGCTCAAACGGTTGGTATGTTGTCAAGGAAGGGGGCGGTCATGTGTTAGCGAGCAGAAAATCAGTGGTTTGAGTTTGATTTGGGGACAGGGACAGTGGAGGAAGCTATACTGTTAGCAGGACATTGATGTCTGTTTCAATGAGACGATTCTCTAAAGGTGGATATTGTGTCACACAGCCAGATGGGCATCTGAGAGTCTTGATCTATATAAAAAAAAAAGTGTGAGATGAGTCTGGCATACTGCTTGATGACAGCTTGGTGATGGGGAGTATCCCTAAATCATATCCTCTATATCAGGTTTTCCCAAACTCGGTCCTGGGTGCACGTTTAGTTTTTTGCCCTAGCACCACACAGCGGATTCCAATAACCAAAGCTTGATGATGAGTTGGTTACTTGAATCAGCTGTGTAGTGCTATGGCAAAAAACAGGACTGTGTTTGGGAAACCCTGCTTTATCTGGCTGCATTTACACAGGCAATTCAATTACAACTAAATTATTGGCAAAGATCTGATTGGTTGAAAGACCAGCTATTGGCAAAAGATTACTCTCCCTGTGTAAACGCGGCCTCTTAATGCCACTTTCACCATGATTTTTTTTTACTCGTCCTTGGTAAACATGAAATCATCAGTCAACCTGCATGCTTCCAAACATTGGAGTAACTAGAGCATTCATACTGAAGCACACAATGTCTAATTTATTTTAATGAAGAGAGACAGGTCAGACACACCTGCATCTTCCCCAGAGCACCGGATACAACATTTGTTATTAAATAATCACCGAGGCTGCGTTTAGACAAACAGCACAATTCTGATGTTTTTTTTCACTAATTGGTATTTTGACCAATCAGATCAGCTCTGAAAAAGATCTGATGTGATTGGTCAAAAGAACAATTAGTGGAAAAAATATTCAAATTGGGCTGCCTGTGTGAACGCCCTCAAACTCACTTAACAGCGACCCCAGTATTGAGCTGAGCACAACTGTAGAGCCGGGTCACGGCACCACTGTAAAGGACGTCACACTGCTTGTTAAGCGAGTACCGCTTACTCCTGGTTCGGCTCACACAAGGCTCAAATCCAGGACCTCCGCGTTGCCAGGACCGTCGTCCTGAAGCGTCTTAACTGTCAGTGCAACCCGAAATGCCAGCAATTTCAACACTTTATGGTGAGGAGTAAGTTTCACACATCCTCATGTGCTACACTTAAAGGGTGAAGAAAGAATGATGTAGTTTTGGAACTATCCCTCCAAACGCATTACTTTGTAGGGTGAATGTCACTGAACTTAGCCACAGCCAAACTCGATCCACTTCAAAAGAAAGAGTGCTCTTTTAAATGAAGTCTAATCAAGAAGATGAAACAAAAAAGACCCATTCCATATCCAATGTATTTGCTAGTGGTAAATCAACCCCTTTTTTCCAGTGTTCCTTGTACTTTTGCCTGTGGACAATAAGGAAATTGAGGCTGGCATCCTCAATGTGTCATTGGAATTTCATCACACTCAAACTGAAACTCAAATTATTTTGTAACTGCGCTGAGAAAATACACTTTTGGAATAACTTTTGTTTTGTTAATTTCATCCAATTAACATTGATTTACTTGAAACGTAAATCCTTGTTAAAATATTATAAACATACTTTCCCTCAGTACAGGGCCCTAAAACAGGTTTCATTGAATTTCAGCTAAAGCATCCACAGTCCACCCACCTGAAATGAGAGACAAATTGAGTTACTCACAAAGGCTAAAAGCCACACCGGTTGTGCTGACCTTAAATTCACCTGAGCGCCAGAAGGATAATCACACCATAACACTGGTCCACTAAGCCCTCACACCCAATCATCCCATTGGCTGATCAACAGTGGTTGCTATGGCAGCAGTCTAAATGTGCATAAGCAAAAGCACAAGGTAGATTTTATCAAGAGACTGGTGTAGATTTGATTTTCATGTTGCATAAAGACGTTTCAGTACAAAAGTCCTTCCCAAGGTAATTTTGTGCAAAATGGTAATGGTTAAACTGCAGGAGTTATGGCCAGTATTCAGTGCCAAAGTGAGACAGTTGAGAAATTGAGATCATAAGGGAGTGTACAGAGGCAGGCACTAATCAGGATGTGACCAAGCCATATAGTTCCTCCTAATAAGATAACCACTGCTAACTCACTTAGAAATCATTAACAATATACAGTTATAATTGGGAAGTTCTTTGAGTTTGCAAATTCGAACCAAAACCGAGTCAAATCATGAAAGCAAAAAACAAAACAAAAACCTAAACCACTCCAGGTTTTAATTTGTAGTTTCTCCTAATTCTATTGTTCTTCAACTCCATTTTTTTCAAACTTTGAGGAGACATTGTTACCAGTGATCTGACCAATTCACCACGCCTCCTGTGGTTGCAGCACATATGCTGTAATAAACACCATATCTGCTTGAGCCACGTTGTCTTGGGTCTGTAATCTATAGTGGACAGCAATACTGTATGGATTGCCTCATGGATGGAGAAACCCACCTTACCTTCAGTCAGTCCCCTTGCTCTAATGCCAAAGACCGAGACACAGAAAACAGGCTTAGAGTGCGAGGCAGTAGACTCATACTCATCACCATGCCTGGTTACTTAAAATCTTTAGCCATTGTTCCATGGCTGCTTTTGTTGTGTAGCTGAATATGGTTAAAAGTATGTTTGGGCTGTTCCTAAATCAGTTGTTAAAAGGCATGAGGTAACCTGAGCTCTACCACCTGACCACCATGTGATTGGCACAAGGCCCCCCAAGCAACTAATACCCCTCTGAGATAAAGGAGAGCTCTGGGAACAAGAGAGAGTGAGAGTGAGAGAGAGAGTGAGAGAGAGATCGAGAGAGAGGCAAAAAGAGCAAGAGGGTAAGCGGAAGGATAGAAAATGGGGCGTAAGGAGAAAAAAAGAGGGATTAAGGATCATATTACTAACATATACAGTAGCAGACAAACGTTTGGACACAGTTGGATACAAAAATGTCCAAGGGACATGGGAGAGTTTGTTCGTACTGGTACCCAGGGTTGGAGCCACTTGTCAAGGCTGTGGGTGCCCAGATATACCCCACTCTCTGGGTGTTGGGTGAGTTTATAAAGAAGTAGAGAAAGAGGGTTATTCCATGATAGGTCTGTAGATGAGAGGCTAGATATAGTTCTCTCTGTAACGGTAGTTGATGACTCGCTGTCTTTTGGAGCCCTGCTTCACCTCCTTCTCCGTGAAGATCCCGTCGAAACGCATGTCTGACGCCTTGGACTGAAGGAGTGAGAGACACAGGCCATGAGAACGTTAGTGACCACTTAGCTATGAGTTAAGGTGGTGCCATTAAAAAGATAGTATCAACATATCATAAATAGAATTGAAGAAATACATTTACAACAATACCAGTCAACAGTTTTGATACACCTACACATTCCAGGGTTTTTCTTTATTTTTACTATTTTCTACATTGTAGAATAATAGTGAAGACATCACAACTATGAAATAACACATATGGAATCATGTAGTAACAAAAAAAGTGTTAAACAAATCAGAATAGATTATATATTTGAAATTCTTCAAAGTAGCCACCCTTTGCCTTGATGACAGATTTGAACACTCTTGGCATTCTCTCAACCAGCTTCATGAGGTATTCACCTGGAATGCATTTCAATTAACAGGTGTGCCTTGTTAAAAGTAAAATTCCACAAACTATTTCCTTCTTAATGCATTTGAGCCAATCAATTGTGTTGTGACATGGTAGGGGTGGTATACAGAAGATAGCCCTATTTGGTAAAAGACCAAGTCCATATTATGGCAAGAACAGCTGAAATAAGTCCATCATTACTTTAAGACATGAAGGTCAGTCAATATGGAAAATTTCAAGAACTTTTAAAGTTTCTTCAAGTGCAGTCGTAAAAACCCTCAAGCGCTATGATGAGACTGGCTCTCATGAGGACTGCCACAGGAAAGAAAGACCCAGAGTTACCTCTTCTGCGTGAATCAGGCCTTCATGGTCAATTGCTGCAAAGAAACCACTACTAAAGGACACCGATAAGAAGAAGAGACTTGCTTTGGCCAAGAAACACGAGCAATGGACATTAGACCGGTGGAAATCTGTCCTTTTGGTTCCAACCTCTGTGTCTTTGTGAGATATTGAGTAGGCGAACAGATTATCTCTGCATGTGTGGTTCCCATTGTGAAGCATGGAGGAGGAGGTGTGCTGGTGTGGGGATGCTTTGCTGGTGACACTGTCAGTGATTTATTTAGAATTCAAGGCACACTTAACCAGCATCACTCCACTAGTATTCTGCAACAACACGCCATCCCATCTGGTTTGCGCTTAATGCAACTACAATTTCAGATTTTAGTTTTTTGGTCCTTGTGAGATGCAGAGTATGTGAACGGATGATCTCTGCATGTGGAGTTCCCACCGTGAAGCATGGAGGAGGTGTGATGGTGCTTTGCTGGTGACACGGTCTGATTTATTTAGAATTCAAGGCACACTTAACCATCATGGCTACCACAGCATTCTGCAGTGATACGCCATCCCATCTGGTTTGCGCTTAGTGTGACTATCATTTGTTTTTCAACAGGACAATGACCCAACACACCTCCAGGCTGTGTAAGGGCTATTTGACCAAGAAGGAGAGTGATGGAGTGCTGCATCAGATGACCTTGCCTCAATAATCCCCTGACCTCAACCCAATTGAGATGATTTGGGATGAGTTGGACCACAGAGTGAAGGAAAAGCAGACAACAAAGCATTCCAGGTGAAGCTGGTTGAGAGAATGCCAAGAGTGTGCAAAGCTGTCATCAAGGCAAAGGGTGGCTACTTTGAAGAATTTAAAATCTAAAATATATTTTGATTTGTTTAACAATATTTTGGTTACTACATGATTCCATGTGTGTTATTTCATAGTTTTGATGTATTGACTATTATTCTACAATGTAGAAAATAGTTAAAATAAAGAAAAACCCTGGAATGAGGTAGGTGTGTCCAAACTTTTGACTGGTACTGTATATCCAAATATCCAAAATCCAAATGTAAATATTCAAAGGTGAAGTGTATTATTAATATCATGAATTTGGCATCCTATTTATAGGGCTAATGGTAACTACTTCTACACTTCCAAAGATCCAATCAACCATAGAAGAATGACAGTATACATCTCTACACATTGAAATGATGGTGTCCTTTGTTGGGCAAATCAGAGGCCCATGTAGCCAACATAAACCCAACCTCACTCTGCATTTACTTTCACATACAGCTTGTGCAAGAAAAGTAGAATAGTTGTTTAGGTAGTCTACATAAATGATTATGGAAACTGATCAATATTTTAATGTGTTGCCATGTTAGCTTAGCTGAAAAGAACACAGCTTCTATGCCAAATCTAAGCAGGGTACATGGAGCTAGGTATCTGGATGTTAGACTTGTTCTCACTGAAGTACATTACCTCTCTTATACCAGTAGGAGTCACTGTTTAGGCAGAAATCGTTGGATAGTGGTTTCACATTTTATTTATATATACAGTACCTCTGTTTATGTTGACACAACATTGAAACAAGGTGAAATAAAATATGTTTAATCAAATCTAAAATTCAACATACAGTCGTGGCCTAAAGTTTTGAGAATGACACAAATATTAATTTTCACAAAGTCTGCTGCCTCAGTTTGTATGATGGCAATTTGCATATACTCCAGAATTTTATGAAGAGGGATCAAATGAATTGCAATTGCAAAGTCCCTCTTTGCCATGCAAATGAACTGAATCTCAACAACAACAAAAATTCCACTGCATTTCAGCCCTGCCACAAAAGGACCAGCTGACATCATGTCAGTGATTCTCTCGTTAACACAGGTGTGAGTGTTGACGAGGACAAGGCTGGAGATCACTCTGTCATGCCGATTGAGTTTGAATAACAGACTGGAAGCTTCAAAAGGAGGGTGGTGCTTGGAATCATTGTTCTTCCTCTGTCAGCCATGGTTACCTGCAAGGAAACACATCAACCATTAATTGGATCATGAAGAACTTCAAGGAGAGCGGTTAAATTGTTATGAAGAAGGCTTCAGGGCGCCCAAGAAAGTCCAGCAAGCACCAGGACCGTCTCCTAAAGTTGATTCAGCTGCGGGATCGGGGCAACATCAGTACAGAGCTTGCTCAGGAATGGCAGCAGGCAGGTGTGAGTGTATCTGCATGCACAGTAAGGCGAAGACTTTTGCAGGATGGCCTAGTGTCAAGAAGGGCAGCAAAGAAGCCACTTCTCTCCAGGAAAAACATCAGGGACAGACTGATATTCTGCACAAGGTACAGGGATTGGACTGCTGAGGACTGGGGTAAAGTCATTTTCTCTGATGAATCTCCTTTCCGATTGTTTGGGGCATCCGGAAAAAAGCTTGTCCGGAGAAGACATGGTGAGTGCTACCATCAGTCCTGTGTCATGCAAACAGTAAAGCATCCTGAGACCATTCATGTGTGGGGTTGCTTCTCAGCCAAGGGAGTGGGCTCACTCACAATTTTGCCTAAGAACACAGCCATGAATAAAGAATGGTACCAACACATCCTCCGAGAGCAACTGCTCCCCACCATCCAGGAACAGTTTGGTGATGAACAATGCCTTTTCCAGCATGATGGAGCACCTTGCCATAAGGCAAAAGTGATAACTAAGTGGCTCGGGGAACAAAATATCGATATCTTGGGTCCATGGCCAGGAAATTTTAATCCCACTGAGAACTTGTGGTCAATCCTCAAGAGGCGGGTGGACAAACAAAAACCCACAAATTCTGACAAACTCCAAGCATTGATTATGCAAGAATGGGCTGCCATCAGTCAGGATGTGGCCCAGAAGTTAATTGACAGCATGCCAGGGCGGATTGCAGAGGTCTTGAAAAAGAAGGGTCAACACTGCAAATATTGACTCTTTGCATCAACTTCATGTAATTGTCAATAAAAGCCTTTGACACTTATGAAATGCTTGTAATTATACTTCAGTATTCCATAGTAACATCTGACAAAAATACCTAAAGACACTGAGGCAGCAGACTTTGTGAAAATTAATATTTGTGTCATTCTCAAAACTTTTGGCCACGACTGTAATTTCACCCAACCATTTGAATATAGGATGAAAAACATTTCTATGTGTAATTTTCTATGCAATTTCAACATATACATAGTTCTGATGATTATGTTGAAATTAGATTGATTGACTTCTCTCCCCCTTCACTTCTCGTAAGAATTCCCACATTCTCCATTGTATTGCCCCCATTACCAATCTCCCACGCTTTTAGATTACCGTAATTAAATCACATTATTCTTAGTTTCGGTCTTGGTTTGTCATTGGGTAATTCATAACCTCAGTATGGCTCTCCTATTCATTGTGAACCTATCCAACACACCCACACGCTCTGACCTCTTGTAGCCAATCACAATGGAACTACAAGAACAATCAAGCCTAATGAACCACTTGGTTTTCCCCAGAGCCTAATATTGAGAGACTTTGGCAATTGAGGTTTCAACCAAAACCATTATATATGGCTCTGATTTCTTTGTTATACTTGGCTATGAGCAAAGTTCCTTTGATTAAAAGCATTTTCTTCAGAAATACAGTGTATTGCATTTATTGTAAATCATAAAAATGAGTGCTGTCCATGAAACAGGAAACTGGGCATTAAAGGTAATAGGGATTATGTTTTCCCTTGATCGATGGCTTCATCAATGACTGGTTTATGATAACACAGGCACATTGATACCTATCGAGTAATTCAGTGGGTTTGAGCAAAAAGAAGTAATGAAAAAAGCTAAAGAATTCACAAAAATACTAAGATCTCTAAAAATGCATATGGCCTACAGTATGAGTAGGAAGCGTACACTTAGCAAGTTGCCCTACTTAATATCCTCATTGCAACAATATTTAATGAAAAGTTTTCCAATGTAATATGACGCCTATTTTGGGATGATGCCTGTATTAAAATGTAAAATGTATTAAGTAGGCCCAAGTCATTACAAATTTTGCTAAAGAAATACAACATAAGTCATCCAACAGCTTTGGGGGTTTTGATATCATTTGAAACGGCAATATACTTTTACTTAGAAAAGTATTTTCATGTGGACATATTGTGGTTTGCCTCTCATTTTAGAATTCTCAGACGCAGGTGATCTTATGATAACTAAATCCTTCTTAAAGTAATAACCACACACATTTCTCCATCTGGCAGAGACACATGGAAAAGGCAAACAAAGCTGCACAGTTCAAGGCTAGGCATTTCTGCCCGTCCTTCAGCAGATGTTGATATGATCCTCCACCAAGGCCGGGGGAGGGGTGAGGAGTGAGGGCCCCCGGCCCAACGGGGATGCTCATCAGCCAGTCGTCTGGCTGCAGGTGGCTCTCTGTCAGTCTCCTGGAGGAAAGCAGAGCTGAGCAGAGTCAATGAACCAGCCACCTGCCTGCCATCTGAACATAGTCCTCATAGCAGGTCTCTCTCTGCCCTACAGAGACAGAAACCTGACAGAACTCTCTCTGTGGTTTTGAGGCCATTTATGGGTTTTCAGTGCTAGTTTTTCTCAACAGTGGCCTGGAGAGGGAAAGAGGGATGGGAGAGAAAGTGAGGTGAGGAATCAAGGTGTGGGTGGTAATTGGAGCTGAAGTAGCTGCATCATGCCAGGTCGAAGAGCACAATGGCCTAGTGTGGTGAGCTCAGGAAGTGCGGTGCATGGGACCATGGCATGACTACTAGGATAGAACTAGAACTGAGTAGAACACATACAATACCTGGGAAACATTCAGAGGTCGACCCAGGACATAAATCAATGTAAGTTGGGGCAGCAGTCAGTTGAGAGTGAACGTATGTATCAATGTTCTCTCTGTATTTAGTGTATGCAGTATGATGGACTGACAGTTTTAAATGTGTGTGATGTGAGAATGTACAGTATGTGTAATGAATCCTTTTAATGTAAGGTGATGCCAAAGAAAAATGGCCATCATGGATGGACAAAGTTTTATTCTATAATGGCATACGTTTTGTTACCCTCAAGATCAATTTTTTTCCCCCAACAAAATGTACAGTATATAATGAATGATTATTACATATGGCATCCCCTGCTTGTAGAATAATGACACACTGAATGAACCAATTACAAAACGGTTCCACTTCCGTAGAAGATTGTCTGTCACTCACTTGCACAGAGTTTGAGTCATTTCCTTTACATACCCACATAGTCAGTCCATGGCTGCCCAATACGTTTACTGGCACCGTGGCGTCATACATACAGTATAGCAGCTGACACAGCTAGAAAGCTAGAGTAAACTGCTCATCGAAGAAGACAAGAAACATCGCAGAAAATAGCACCCTAAATTTCCTGTTCAATGAACACAATGTTCTGAGACATTGATCTTGATTTCCGACAAGGAGAAGAACCAGAGAACTGTTATCTTCAATGAGAGGGAAAAAATGTTATTCAGAAGAACTTTATTTTCGTATAGTAGTAACTGTGCTGATATGCCATATTAACAGCCAAACACAGTCCTTGTAATAACCCTAGCAACTATGAAATCTCGGTCTCCCCTCCATGCCGTTTCAGTACCAGTTGCAATCCATAATCCTTGTACCCAGAATGATAACTGTTTAAAATTCTTTGGCTTATGAAAACATTTAAGGTTGTTATTAGCCAAATGATGTCCTGCAAGGATGAAGTGGCCTTCTCTGAGTGACTGAATGACGGTGGCACTGGAATGCCTGTGACCGGAGTGAATGACATGGAGAAAGGAGATGGAGAGTGGTAACAATCGAGTCCACAGCTTGGCCTTGGATGCTTTTATTCTTATTACGCTCTTATATGCAATTATCTCATGTGACCTAATTGGCAGGGCTTGGTAATTCTGTTGGCAGCTTCTCTGGTTCTTTAGCCTCGGGCCAGGGTGAGCAGCCATGCACCGGGCAAGCCATCGTTGGAGGAACACTCGTCTCGTGCAATGATACAATCTGAGTGTATATCTTCTGATATACACTCAACGGCCAGTTTATTAGGTACACTACCCCGTTCATGAAAACGGATCACTCTTACAGACAGTGAGTCACGTGGCTTTCTATATAAAGCATGCATCGAGGCATTCAGTTACTGTTCAATTGATTGTTTCAATTGGCTAAATGAGTGACCTAAGCAACGTTGAGCATGTATGATTTTCGGTACCACATACAGTACCAGTCAAAAGTTTGGACACACCTACTAATTCAAGGGTATTTCTTTATTTTTACTATTTTCTACATTGTAGAATAATAGCGAAGACATCAAAACTATGAAATAACACATATGGAATCATGTAGTAAGCAAAAAAAAGTGTTAAAATCAAAATATATTTTAGATCCTTCAAAGTAGCAACCCTTACCCTTGATGACAGCTTTGCACACTCTTGGCATTCTCTCAACCAGCTTCATGAGGAATGCTTTTCCAACAGCCTTGAAGGAGTTCCCACATATGGTGAGCACTTGTTGGCTGCTTTTCCTTCACTCTGGTGTCCAATTCATCCCAAACCACCTCAATTGGGTTCAGGTCAGGTGATTGTGGAGGCCAGGACATCTGATGCAGCACCCCATCACTCTCCTTCTTGATGAAATAGCTCTTACACGACCTGGAGGTATGTTGGGTCATTGTCCTGTTGAAAAACAAATAATAGTCCCCCTAAGCACAAAGCATATGGGATGGCGTATCGCTGCAGAATGTTGTGTAGCCATGCTGGTTAAATGTGCCTTGATTTCTAAATAAATCACAGTGTCACCAGCAAAGCACCCCCACACCACCTCCTCCATGCTTCACAGTGGAAACTACACATGCGAAGATCATCCATTCACCTACTCTGCGTCTCAAAGACACTGCGGTTGGAACAGATTTCCATGGGTCTAATGTCTATTGCTAATGTTTCTTGGCCAAAGCAAGTCTTCTTATTGGTGTCCTTTAGTAGTGGTTTCTTTGCAGCAATTCAGCCATGAAGGCCTGATTCACACAGCAGAGGTAACGGTAACTCTGGGTCTTTCTTTCCTGTGGCGTTCCTCATAAGAGCCAGTTTCAACATAGCGCTTGATGGTTTTTGCAACTGCACTTGAAGAAACTTTCAAGTGCAGTCAGATTGACTGACCTTCATGTCTTAAAGTAATGATGGACTGTCGTTTCTTTTTGCTTATTTGAGCAGTTCTTGCCATAATATGGACTTGATCTTTTTTCGTTTTAGGGGAAACTTGGTCGTTTACCAAACAGGGCTATCTTCTGTACACCACCCATACCATGTCACAACACAACTGATTGGCTCAAACACATTAAGGAAAGAAATTCCACAAATTAACTTTTAACAAGGCACACCGGTTAATTGAAATGTATTCCAGGTGACTACCTCATGATGCTGGTTGAGAGAATGCCAAGAGTTGTGCAAAGCTGTCAACATTTTTACATTTTAGTCATTTAGCAGACACTCTTATCCAGAGTGACTTACAGTAGTGAATACATACATTTCATTTTCATTTCATGCATTTTTTTGTACTGGCCCCCCGTGGGAATCGAACCCACAACCCTGGCGTCGCACACACCATGTTCTACCAACTGAGCCACAGGGAAGTCTCAGTTGCAAAGGGTGGCTACTTTGAAGAAATCTAAAAACAATTTTTATTTTTTTAACACTTTTTTTTGCCTACTACATGATTCCATAGTTTTGATGTCTTCACTATTATTCGACAATGTAGAAAATAGTAAAAACCCTTGAATGAGTAAGTCCATAGATTTGGGCCTAACACATTTATTTAAATTGACTGATTTCCTTTTGAACTGTAACTCAGTAAAATCTTTGAAATTGTTGTTTTTATTCAGTATAGACGGGTAGACGTAATAAACTGGCCGGTGAGTGTATATCTTTCAATAGGATCTTACTCAAGTGAACTACGTCTGACATGATGTTTGAAATTAGTGTATGAAGGGGACAGGAAACAAGAGACGTGAAATGAGCTTTTCTCAGTCCGGTCTTTACTGCAACAGTTGATGTTTACAAATGTAATGCACAGAGTTGACGCTTCCCGTGTACATACCAAATCAATCCAAGCGCTTCAAACAGTAGCCATGGAAACAAAACGTAAAGCGGCGGTGCGGCTCAAGAGGTGGAGGGGGGGGTGTGTGTGCGTGTGTCCTCCTGAGATAGACTTTACAGCTTTAAATTAGCTACATATACAATACTATCCAAAGATGGTCACGATTTATGTCAACAAGGAACTTCGACAAAGCATTAGGAGGAAGAACATTCTTCTAATGATATGAAAATATATTTTTCCTATAAAAACTTTCTGCAGTTGTCTCACTGGTTGTGATAGGACCACAAACCAACTAGTATACACCTAGGCTGTAATTGACCAACACTAACATTTCTGCACATGCTCAGTTATGTACCTGAACTTAACGGCCACCTGCATAAGCAATGATAGACGTGCCATGGGTACTTTAGGGAGAGAATTAAGTGCTTTTTTCTGCAGGAGTAGGAAGTTGACCCATGTTGGCATATACTATAGAGAATGACGGAGGCCTCTTGCGGCCAAAAAGCTATTTTAGCATGGGCCTCACTAAAATGTATTGAACTGAGTGGGACTTCCAACTTCATTGGCTGATTCCGCCTGGTGAATCTGTTGGAGTCATGTCCAGCCAGGTCATCAGGAGGGATCAGCCAATCGTGAAGAAAATGTACTACTGGAAAATGGAGATTGCACAGGGAACACCATTGAGGCAATCTAAGACGCCATAATGGGAACTATGTAGGGAAGCTCTCTTTCATTCTCTATGGCATATATACACACACACTACCAATGCAACCCAGGATGGCTTAGGAAAAAAAAAAAAAAAAAACTAACAAGAATTGAGAACCAACGTGCGTCCAAAAACCTATCCACATAACAAATAAATATACCTTGGGGATTTTCTGAGATTGTAAGCACAGTGAGCTGTGGTATCAAACACTTGCGTTCTCAAACTCATACAACTTACATAAATTAAATGCAATAAATCCAAAGCTTTAAAGTTGTAAAGCTAAACTTAACAAGAAAACACTGCCCTTTGAACTTAAGGCTTGGGCTACTAACTTCTATATTCCTATTGTCACAGTAGACACTATCATTCCTGCACATTCCTATGAAGTCCATAAATGTATGTATTGCAAAGAGTATAAAGCAAAACATGTTTGGGGATTAAAAATAAAATCAGTCAACAAGCATGTTACTGAAAATCGGATTGAATAATGGCCTGCATTGTGAAATACCATTGTTTTCATCGTCCAATTAATGCTTTTGGATGGGTAAAGCTAGAGGTTAAAATGCCACCTTGAGTTCAGAGGAGAAACAAATTGTCCAAAAAGGGCAGGAGATAATGCAGAACTGAAATTCTAGAGTTCTATATATATTTTTTTACATCTACATACATACATATATAGATGTAAAAAAATAAAATATATATATATAAACCTGCGGTTCCAGTTTAATGGGTAGTTCCAATTCCAACTATTTCAGCGAAAGAGGATAAAGATACCATTCACAGAAATGGGGGGGGGGGTCATAAAGAGCAGTAACTCTGTTAAAGTCCCAGCCGTGGTTTACAAAAATGTCCAAAGGGACATGGGAGAGTTTGTTCGTACTGGTACCCAGGGTTGGAGCCTCTTGTCAAGGCTGTGGGTGCCCAGAGATGCCCCACTCTCTGGGTGTGTGGTGAGTTTATAAGGAAGTAGAGAAAGAGGGTTATTCCATGATAGCTCTGTATATGAGAGGCTCGATATAGTCCTCTCTGTAACGGGAGTTGATGACTCGCTGTCTTTTGGAGCCCTGCTTCACCTCCTTCTCTGTGAAGATCCCGTCGAAGCGCATGTCTGACGCCTTGGACTGAAGGAGTGAGAGACACAGGCCATGAGAACGTTAGTGACCGCTTAGCAATGAGTTAAGGTGGTGCCATTAAAAAGGTAGTATCACATATCATAAATAGAATTGAAGAAATACATTTACATGCAGCACCAGTCAAACATTTGGACACACCTACTCATTCCAGGGTTTCTCTTTATTTTTACTATTTTCTACATTGTAGAATAATAGTGAAGACATCACAACTATGAAATAACACATATGGAATCATGTAGTAACAAAAAAAGTGTTAAACAAAATCAGATTATATATTTGAGATTCTTCAAAGTAGCCACCCTTTGCCTTGATGACAGCTTTGAACACTCTTGGCATTCTCTCAACCAGCTTCATGAGGTATTCACCTGGAATGCATTTCAATTAATACGTGTGCCTTGTTAAAAGTAAAATTCCACAAATTATTTCCTTATTAATGCATTTGAGCCAATCAGTTGTGTTGTGACATGGTAGGGGTGGTATACAGAAGATAGCCCTATTTGTTAAAGACCAAGTCCATATTATGGCAAGAACAGCTAAAGTTCATTACTTTAAGACATGAAGGTTAGGCAATACGGAAAATTTCAAGAATTTTTAAAGCTTCTTCAAGTGCAGTCGCAAAACCATCAAGCACTATGATGAAACAGGCTCTCATGAGGACCGCCACAGGAAAGGAAGACCCAGAGTTACCTCTGCTGCAGAGGATAAGTTCATTAGAGTTACCAGCCTCAGAAATTGCAGCCCAAATAAATGCTTCAGCGTTCAAGCAACAGACACACCCACATAAACTGTTCAGAGGAGACTGCGTGAATCAGGCCTTCATGGTCAATTGCTGCAAAGAAACCACTACTAAAGGACAACAATAATAATAAGAGACTTGCTTGGGCCAAGAAACACGAGCAATGGATATTAGACCGGTGGAAATCTGTCCGTTGATCTGATGAGTCCAAATTGGAGATTTTTGGTTCCAACCACCGTGTCTTTGTGAGACGCAGAGTAGGTGAACAGATGATCTCTGCATGTGGAGTTCCCACCGTGAAGCATGGAGGAGGTGTGATGGTGCTTTGCTGGTGACACGTTCTAATTTATTTAGAACGCAAGGCACACTTAACCATCATGGCTACACAGCATTCTGCAGCAATACTCCATCCCATATGGTTTGCGCTTAGTGGGACTATCATTTGTTTTTCAACAGGACAATGACCCAACACACCTCCAGGTCCAAGAGCTATTTCATCAAGAAGGAGAGTGATGGAGTGCTGCATCAGATGACTTGGCCTCCACAATCACCTGACCTCAACCCAATTGAGATGATTTGGGATGAGTTGGACCGCAGAGTGAAGGAAAAGCAGCCAACAAGTGCTCAGCATATTTGGGAACTCCTTCAAGACTGTTGGAAAAGCCTTCCTCATGAAGCTGGTTGAGAGAATGCCAAGAGTGTGGAAAGCTGTCATCAAGGCAAAGGGTGGCTACTTTAAAGAATCTAAAATCGAATATATATTTTGATTTGTTTAGCACTTTTTTGGTTAGTACATGATGCCATGTGTTAATTCATAGTTTTGATGTCTTCTATTATTCTACAATGTAGAAAATATTAAAAAGAAAAACCCTTGAATGAGTAGGTATGTCCAAACTTTTGACTGGTGCTGTAGATGGGTATTATAAACATGGACCAGATCCAATATTCCTTTGATAAATGAATGATTTGTGATCTCATTTCATATGACCTAATCTGATATAAATCAGTTCGTATAAAGGAACATTGGGAGAGAGTGCATCTCACCAGTCGGGACTTGACTCGTTTGGGCAGCTCCTCGTCTAGACTGTAGACTTCTTCCCTCTTGGCAGACAGCGACGACCCGTCCTCAAACTCCATCTGAGTCAGCACACAACAACAATTAAAAAAAGGAATAATGTATGCATGTGTTCTGTATGAAGTGCATGGAAAATATGTGAATTAGTATGTGAAAAGAGTAGCAAGAATAAACAAAATGTTTACATTAAAGAAAACAACCCTGTCCTGGAGAGTTACCCTCCTTGAGGTTTTCCCTCCAACCCCAGTTGTAACTAAAACCCGATTCAGCTTATCAACCAGACAACTATTAGAATCAGGTGCGCTAGATTAGGGCTGGAGTGAAAACCTACAGGACCGTAACTCTACAGCAACAGGGTTAGAGAGCCCTGCTATAGAGCTTGAAACTGTGGACCACATCTGTGTTTGATGTGTTATTAGAACACATGTACTTGCTACCCTTATTACAACCCACGCTTTCGCTGTAAATCTGATGAACGTGGTTGGGGCGAGGAAGTTAATGTGGTCCCTATTACCTGGTACATTGGGATGGAGTGCGACGCGACAAACTTGGCCCCGTAAAGCAGGTTGTCGGTCCAGCGCACCTGCACTACGTCGCCCACTGTTGGCGGGCCCAGCTTCACGCAGTCCCGATTCTGAAACCAAACCATAGACAGTCTCATCATATAGGTCATATGGTTAAATACACCCGAGGGGGTAACACTAAAAAGCAGGATCAATGAGTCAGCTAGCTCACTTTGCTGAACCAGATAACTATTGATTTCTGGTTTGTTAAAGAAAAGATAAACATAGATACACGTTTTAGTTGTTGAGTCAATGAGACCATGCCCATTTCAAAAATGATATTTCAAAAAATTTTAGCAAGATAGCTAGCTAACGCATTGATCCTGCTTTGTAGTATACCTGTCTGGATCATTAAAGCATGTCAATATAGCCAACCGCCCAAATGGATTGATTTGTTTCCACTTTTTAGGATTGGTGAATTTCTATGACCAATACTACCACTGTTTTTGCCATACCACAGTAGCCCACAGCTTGCACTGATAACAACAGATTCATCTATTGGCACTGCTGCATTAGGGCTCCTCATTGTAATACAATGACATAGAGAAAGGTAGAGTTACAGTAGAAACTGTCGCATTTGTTGCCATGGCGATTGCAGCTTGTTAAGCATATATACACTGCTCCAAAAAATAAAGGGAACACTTAAACAACACAATGTAACTCCAAGTCAATCACACTTCTGTGAAATCAAACTGTCCACTTAGGAAGCAACACTGATTGACAATACATTTCACATGCTGTTGTGCAAATGGAATAGACAACAGGTGGACATTATAGGCAATTAGTAAGACACCCCCAATAAAGGAGTGGTTCTGCAGGTGGGGACCACAGACCACTTCTCAGTTCCTATGCTTCCTGGCTGATGTTTTGGTCACTTTTGAATGCTGGCGGTGCTTTCACTCTAGTGGTAGCATGAGACGGAGTCTACAACCCACACAAGTGGCTCAGGTAGTGCAGCTCATCCAGGACGGCACATCAATGCGAGCTGTGGCAAGAAGGTTTGCTGTGTCTGTCAGCGTAGTGTCCAGAGCATGGAGGCGCTACCAGGAGACAGGCCAGTACATCAGGAGATGTGGAGGAGGCCGTAGGAGGGCAACAACCCAGCAGCAGGACTGCTACCTCCGCCTTTGTGCAAGGAGGAGCAGGAGAAGCACTGCCAGAGCCCTGCAAAATGACCTCCAGCAGGCCACAAATGTGCATGTGTCTGCTCAAACGGTCAGAAACAGACTCCATGAGGGTGGTATGAGGGCCCGACGTCCACAGGTGGGGGTTGTGCTTACAGCCCAACACCGTGCAGGACGTTTGGCATTTGCCAGAGAACACCAAGATTGGCAAATTCGCCACTGGCGCCCTGTGCTCTTCACAGATGAAAGCAGGTTCACACTGAGCACGTGACAGACGTGACAGAGTCTGGAGACGCTGTGGAGAACGTTCTGCTGCCTGCAACATCCTCCAGCATGACTGGTTTGGCGGTGGGTCAGTCATGGTGTGGGGTGGCATTTCTTTGGGGGGCCGCACAGCCCTCCATGTGCTCGCCAGAGGTAGCCTGACTGCCATTAGGTACCGAGATGAGATCCTCAGACCCCTTGTGAGACCATATGCTGGTGCGGTTGGCCCTGGCTTCCTCCTAATGCAAGACAATGCTAGACCTCATGTGGCTGGAGTGTGTCAGCAGTTCCTGCAAGAGGAAGGCATTGATGCTATGGACTGGCCCGCCCGTTCCCCAGACCTGAATCCAATTGAGCACATCTGGGACATCATGTCTCGCTCCATCCACCAACGCCACGTTGCACCACAGACTGTCCAGGAGTTGGCGGATGCTTTAGTCCAGGTCTGGGAGGAGATCCCTCAGGAGACCATCCGCCACCTCATCAGGAGCATGCCCAGGCGTTGTAGGGAGGTCATACAGGCACGTGGAGGCCACACACACTACTGAGCCTCATTTTGACTTGTTTTAAGGACACTACATCAAAGTTGGCTCAGCCTGTAGTGTGGTTTTCCACTTTAATTTTGAGTGTGACTCCAAATCCAGACCTCCATGGGTTGATAAATTGGATTTCCATTGATTACTTTTGTTATCAGCACATTCAACTATGTAAAGAAAAAAGTATTTAATAAGATTATTTATTTCATTCAGATCTAGGATGTGTTGTTTAAGTGTTCCCTTTATTTCTTTGAGCAGTATATATATATATATATATATATATATATATATATATATATATATATATTTTTTTATTTATTTTTTTTTCTTCTTTTTTTTATTTTTCTTATTCAATAAAAAAACTTTATGGTCCATTTGTTATAGCGAACAACAAAAAATATGTCTTTTGCTCCTTTTCAACACCTCCAGATAGCCTTTTATGACGCCATCAACCAACAATACAGGTGACGCTTCCTCACCTCAATGTCCTCTGGGAAGAGGTTGTCGCTGTAGGAGCCGTCGTCGAAGACGACCTCGTAGAAGGTGGCGATGGTCAGCTCCAGCACCTCACACTGGTAGTAGCGGCCATTTTTGTGCTTACAAATAACATTCTGGCCCACCTCTAGCTCTTGCATGGCAGCCTTATTGCGCTTGGAGATAAGAGGACAATAAATCACACACCACTCCAAATAGCAAGGCCGTTAGCCCCCAACAAAAACTACTCCCCGGCGCCGATGACATAGATGTGGATTAAGGCAGCCCCCCCCCACCAAAACTTTATGATTCAGACGGATTTGATTAAACGCGGAAGACACACACATCCCCTTTCCCTAGCACCATAAACGGATGACCATAAAGATAAGACACGTATATTTCCAATAAATGAATATACCATCTGGCAAGCATAAATACATTTGAAGGTGGCCTCGTAAAAGCATGTGCTTTGCTATTGTTTAACTGTTTTCTACTTTTAAAACAGAGCCGTATATTTAAATTATATCATTTCAAAATATATGGCTCTGCTTTTAAAGTTAACAGCTAAAATATTGAAAACTAGAAAATGCATAAGCCGGTTAAATGTTTAGAAAAAAATCTTGCTGCCATATTGAGCGAAGAGATTAAAATCAAATGTTTACAATTATCACACCATTCAATATAGCACCATAAAGATAACAGTTTATTTCTACTTAAAGATTAAGACACTTGGTAAGAATAAATAAATGAAGGTAAAAGTAATTTCAGTAGCGGTGAAATTCCATCTTCATGTTAGACATCTTTTTAAGTTAACTCAACAAAAAAGGTATTAAAATGCATGAGCCGTCGGTTAAGAAAAAAAACATTCAGACAACATTCATTTGCATTTCATTGAATATCAGTCCTGTCTTATTTTACAACAATCAAATCTTGCCCGATTAGGGAAATAAAGCACTGAGGCTGAGCTTCGACAAAAACCAGAGACCCTTCAGCTCCTTAGGAGGGGAAAAAGTTTAGTCTGCAACCCGCTGCACTGACTGACTACATCAGAGCAGCCAAAAGGCACAGAGACAACCAGCAGAGCAGAAGTGTTGATCTTCGCTCCAACCTTGTCTTTTAGGTTATTGTCCTGCTGAAAAGTGAATTTGTCTCCCAGTGTCTTTTCGAAAGCCGACTGAACCAGGTTTTCCCTCTATGATTTTGCCTGTGCTTAGCTATGTTCATTTATTTTTATCACCCCCAAAAACATAGTCCTTGCCAATGACAAGCATACCCATAACATGATGCAGCCACCATCATGCTTGAAAATATGAAGTGGTAATTGGATTTGCCCCTAACATAACGATTTAGTAACTTACTGTAAACAAGTTGCATGTTTTGGAATATTTGTATTTTGTACTGGCTTCCTTCTTTTCACTCTGTCATTTAGGTTAGTATTGTGGATTAACTACAATGTTGTTGACCCATCCTCAGTTTTCTCCTATCACAGCTATTAAACTCTAAACTTTTTGAAAGTCACCATTGGCCTCATGGTGAAATCCCTGAGAGGTTTCCTTCCTCTCCGGCAACTCAGTTGGGAAGAACACCTGTATCGTTGTAGTGACTGATTGATACACCATCCAAAGTGTAATTAATACATTTACCATGCTCAAACGGACATTCAATGTCTGCTTTATTTTTTACCCATCAACCAATAGGTGCCCGTCTTTGTGAGGCATTGGAAAACCTTCCTGGCCTTTGTGGTTGAATCTGTGCTTGAAATTCACTGCTCGAGGGACCTTACAGATAACTATAGTCCATGCAACCTATTATGTGACTTGTTCAGCAAATTTGGACTCCTGAACTTATTTAGGTTTGCAATAACAAAGGGGTTGAACACTTATTGACTCTAAAAATGTCTAAATAAATAATTCCACTGACATTATGGGGTATTGTGTATAGGTCTGTGACAAATTCTCAATTTAATCCATTTTAAATTCAGGCTGTAACAACAAAATGTGGAAAAAGTCAAGGGGTAGGAATACTTTCTGAAGGTACTTGATTGTGGAGGCAATAGAAAATGGCAAGAAACTCAATATGCAGAAGTAAACCTACGTGTAGGAATAATTGCTGTGATATTTGAGATATATATATATATTTTTTTTTTTTAAGAGTTAGAAAACTCTTATATAACCCTCTAGAAATATCTAATGCCCCAAAAGTGTATCATCATATGTTTGCACTACATGAACCCCTCCCCTGTAATAGCTACCTCCGGCAGGACGGGTGACTTGTGCCTGTAGCAGGTGACGTGGACGATGAATGGCCAGTCGTCAGGCTGCATGAGCTGGCCAGCAGCCTGGGCGCAGGTGGGGTGGACGGCGGTGGTGCAGCGGCCATGGGAACACTGCACACAACAGCCCACGTCCCTCTTCACGCGCCGCTTACAGTAGAAACACTTCTGCGGGGGGGGGGGGTGTATAGGGAGAAGGGAGATGGAGGAGAGGGAGGGAGAGAAGGAGCAGCGGGAGTTGGAAAAGGAGAAGAGAAACAGCAGTCGGAGGAGTAGAAAGAGGAGTGAGAGGAGGGTCAGAGGGAGGGTGGGAAAAAGTGTGGGGGAAAACAAAAACAGAGGGGAGGTGGAAGGAGACATGGGCATTGAGAAAATTACAATGTCTCCTTTCTCACTGTTTCAAACTCCCAGGTGCCACATTTTCTGTCATTCCCAGTCCAGTTAGAAAATTGCCTTTTCTCATCTGGGCAAAACCCGTCCTCCGTGAGCCGGAAACCAATAAGTGGTCAAAGAGATGTGAATTAGTTAGTAGGCAAACGGAAGAGTGTCCTCCCCACCTTGATAACCATTTTTCATAGAGGATACTCATGTTTATCCTACCGGAGTCCTCCACAGAAGAGTTTTGAAATCTGCCACGTTTAAAACTAAATTTCTTTTTAGCACTTTACACACTTATTTGGGGCTCCACCCCTGTAAACCTAATTTGCTTGATGATGCGCGAGTGGAGAAGGAGAGTCATTTCATACAAGCATACTTTCAATCAAGTTCCCTCTCCTCGCCGGCTCTCTTCGATTACAGTTGACCTTTTTCAAAAGGAGGCGAGAGAGGACGCACTGTAGACTAACATGGACAAACAAAGGAAGCATACAGAAGGGTTCAGGACCAGAGTGAGAAGTGAAAGCCATGAAAAAGAGACTGACCTACCAACATGGCGGAAGTATGATTTTAGTATGAAAAATGTAAGAGTTTGTGGTCATATGTACATCTTTAAAAACATATGGGTGCTGGGCTAATGAAGAATACTTAGAAAAACCCCCCAGAAAGAACAGAGTGTACTACGCTCATAATAAGGAAAACAAGTAGTCCTAAACTCACAACAGACAGTCTATAGGGAACTTGAATTCAGTATCTCTCAACAGTTGAAAAACAGTGTCAAATGACTCAACACCAAAACTGAAATAACAGGAAGTTGATACACATCTGTCACGTAGAAGTAACCTTGACCATGTTTGGGTCCTGTTGTGGTCTTGACTGTGGCTGTGGTGGAATGGTAGCTCACCAGTTGGAACCTGGCCAGAGGGATGTAGCTGAGGTCCACGGGATTGCGGTGGGTGATGTTCACGAAGCGCGCCTCCAGGACCGCGAGCGCACACAGCACGTGCACCCACCTGTGTCACAGGAAACAGGACAGCACATCAAACACAGAGTATGTGTGTGATACAACAGGGGAGAGTATCCACTGAGGAATTTTACTGGGCCTTCATTCCACCATTCAAGGAAACGACAACGTAGAAACGTTATTAATAACTATCAGTATGGCTCGGCTATATTAAACATATTTATTTGTATAAATACAAAAACGTTTGCGTCACATGTACTCTAGACAAAAATGGTTTCGTATTAGATCTTGTAATGCTACAGTATATAGGACATTTCCCTCATGCTAATGCTAAGCTACATGACTGTTTTGCTAGCACAGACTGGAATATATTCCGGGATTCTTCCGATGGCATTGAGGACTACACCACATTAGTCACTGGCTTTATCAATAAGTGCATCGATGTTATTAACTATGCATAGTCACTTGAATAACTCTATCTAGACTACCGTTCAAAGGTTTGGGGTTACTTAAAAATGTCCTTGTTTTGAAAGAAAAGCACATTTGTTGTCCATTAAAATAACATCAAATTAAACAGAAATACAGTGTACACATTGTTAATGTTGTAAATGACTATTGTATCTGGAAACGGCTGAGTTTTTAGGCCCATTATCAGCAACCATTACTCCTGTGTTCCAATGGCATGTTGCGTTAGCTAATCCAAGTTTATCGTTTGAAAAGGCTAATCGATCATTAGAAAACCATTTTGCAATTATGTTAGCACAGCTGAAAACTGTTGTACTGATTAAAGAAGCAATAAAACTGGCCTTCTTTAGACAGGTTGACCAGACACTTGACTAGACAGAGGGAAAAGCTAGCTTGGTCTGCAGGCATTCCCTGCCTTTTACCTTTACTGACTGAAGTGTCCTAGCTGCAGCAGGTAGAGTAAAGTGAGACCACTGGCTGCAGACTAGAGTGGTTGTAGCGTTGTGTTTAACTACATGCATTTAGCCTGGACGCCTTCCATTAAATGGGTAGCTCCTCAAATCGCTGCACTACTCACTTGTCGTTGTTGGCCCTCTGTAGAGCTCCCCCTCGCAGTGAACACAGGCAGCAGTCCTGAGGGAGAGAAAGACACACAGATGACTGACCTAGTGTTAAACATCACATTTTGGTTACACATGATTTTACAGCCCTTTGCTTAGTATTTACAGTACATAGAAAAATGTCATAGTAAAATTGTAATTACATAGTCATTTGCCTGGTAATAGGGCGGCACAATTGGCCCGGCGTCGTCCGGGTTAGGGTTTGGCCGGGGTAGGCCGTCATTGTAAATAATAATTTGTTCTTAACTGACTTGCCTAGTTAAATAAAGGTTAAATAAAAAAATCACTTGTGTTTATTTGGGATTCATTAAAACATCCCCATTTCATGCAACCTGGTGCCAGTCAGTTACCTACCGACTTAAATTCCTTCAAGTCATTACCAGAATGTACTCTTTATTTAAAAAAAAATTATACTAATTAATTTCTCCAGGTTGTCTATGGCAATACCCTTTTGCAAACAAAGCTGGCCAGAGTACTGCTATTTAAAGTCCTTGCTGTGCTGCCTGGCAGAGGGTTTTCCATTATCTTGTAATGGGTGACTTTTATGGACCTAGGAAGCAACTCTTGGGTTGCCAGAGACAAGTACTTGAAAATAAGTGAGACCTTCTGTCATTTGTTCGGGTTTGAGATTGCCTAACTTGCAGTCAGGACTGCACAAAATCACTGACCAATAAAATCACCTTGCACTCCAACTAATTACTCATGTGACTAAGATCAGCGATTCTGCTCCTGGCTTTGCTTAAATACATTGGGTACACAGAGACAAAAGCCAGAATGTAAATCACTTCTCCCTTTAAAAAAAAACCCACAGCCCTCTAGCGGTTAAGCTTGGTTATAACAAGTTGGGACTTCATCCAAAATGGACATGATTGACAAGTACTTGTATTCTGAGGCAGAAATGCATTTCACTAAATAGTCCAATAATCAAGAACCACACACCCATACTAAGATTCATGACTTGACGTGCGAGACCCCATATTGGATAGGAATTGAACTATCCAATATGGGGTCAGCAAATTTAATGAGGTTAAATCCAAGTTCTCCCCAAAGAATGTAGGAGGGGCGCTGCGCCACCCTGTGGACTGGCTGCCACACTATGTAATACAACTCCTGGGGAGAATCCTGAAATCCGATTTGGCCTGCTCTACCCAAAACATGGAATGATGTAACGGTTTGTTATTATGTTGTGCATTTCAACTCTGGCGCCTGTTCACATGTAACCCCAGGGTGAAACTGAGTGACCTGCTAAATATCAGAACCTTATTCAGAAATTTGTGAAAGGGCTACATTCAACCTAACACTCTTTTCTTAATACAGTCTGGGAGTAGTGTGACTGTTGTGAACATAGATCCTCTCTTTTTCCAAGGCATAGATGTTCAATCTATGAATGATTCGCATGTGTTGATTGTATGTTGTTTTACTCCATGTGTAACTCTGTGTTTTTGTATGTTGTCGAACTGCTTTGCTTTGTCTTGGCCAGGTCGCAATTGTAAATGAGAACTTGTTCTCAACTTGCCTACCTGGTTAAATAAAGGTGAAATAAATAAATAAAATAAATGTGTATGAGCAAGAGTTAACATCCAGTTAAATGTGATTTGATGCTATACTTTGTTGTCAGCTTTCATGTATACGAGCTTAGCGACAACATATCTCCTATCCAACCTAATTGTCAGTATTTATTCTACAATTATTTTAAAAACATACCGTAGCAAGGTCTCTTTCGCAAGGGAGCCAGCCCCACATCATACTGTATGGAGCTAGCGTATAAAGTAGGTGCTAAGATCGTGTAGTGGGGCTAGTGATATGGCTTCAGATTTACAGTGAGGGAATAAAGTATTTGATCCCCTGCTGATTTTGTACGTTTGCCCACTGACAAAGAAATGATCAGTGTATAATTTTAATTGTAGGTTTATTTGAACAGTGAGAGACAGAATAACAACAACAAAAAATCCAGAAAAACGCATGTCAAAAATGTTATAAAATGATTTGCATTTTAATGAGGGAAATAAGTATTTGACCCCTCTGCAAAACATGACTTAGTAGTTGGTGGCAAAACCCTTGTTGGCAATCACAGAGGTCAGACGTTTCTTGTAGTTGGCCACCAGGTTTGCACAAATCTCAGGAGGGATTTTGTCACACTCCTCTTTGCAGATCTTCTCCAAGTCATTAAGGTTTCGAGGCTGACGTTTGGCAACTCGAACCTTCAGCTCCCTCCACAGATTTTCTATGGGATTAAGGTCTGGAGACTGGCTAGGCCACTCCAGGACCTTAATGTGCTTCTTCTTGAGCCACTCCTTTGTTGCCTTGGCCGTGTGTTTTGGGTCATTGTCATGCTGGAATACCAATCCACGACCCATTTTCAATGCCCTGGCTGAGGGAAGGAGGTTCTCACCCAAGATTTGACGGTACATGGCCCCGTCCATCGTCCCTTTGATGCGGTGAAGTTGTCCTGTCCCCTTCGCAGAAGAACATTTTCCACCTCCATGTTTGACGGTGTGGATGGTGTTCTTGGGGTCATAGGCAGCATTCCTCCTCCTCCAAAGACGGCGAGTTGAGTTGATGCCAAGAGCTCCATTTTGGTCTCATTTGACCACAACATTTTCACCCAGTTGTCCTCTGAATCATTCAGATGTTCATTGGCAAACTTCAGACGGGCATGTATATGTGCTTTCTTGAGCAGGGGACCTTGCGGGTGCTGCAGGATTTCAGTCCTTCACGGCGTAGTGTGTTACCAATTGTTTTCTTGGTGACTATGGACCCAGCTGCCTTGAGATCATTGACAAGATCCTCCCGTGTAGTTCTGGGCTGATTCCTTACCGTTCTCATGATCATTGCAACTCCACGAGGTGAGATCTTGCATGGAGCCCCAGGCTGAGGGAGATTGACAGTTCTTTTGGGTTTCTTCCATTTGCGAATAATCGCACCAACTGTTGTCACCTTCTCACCAAGCTGCTTGGCGATGGTCTTGTAGCCCATTCCAGCCTTGTGTAGGTCTACAATCTTGTCCTTGACATCCTTGGAGAGCTCTTTGGTCTTGGCCATGGTGGAGAGTTTGGAATCTGATTGATTGGTTGCTTCTGTGGAGAGGTGTCTTTTATACAGGTAACAAGCTGAGATTAGGAGCACTGCCTTTAAGAGTGTGCTACTAATCTCAGCTCGTTACCTGTATAAAAGACACCTGGGAGCCAGAAATCTTTCTGATTGAGAGGGGGTCAAATACTTATTTCCCTCATTAAAATGCAAATCAATTTATTACATTTTTGACATGCGTTTTTCTGGATTTTTTTGTTTTTATTCTGTCTCTCACTGTTCAAATAAACCTACCATTAAAATTATAGACTGATCATTTCTTTGTCAGTGGGCAAACGTACAAAATCAGCAGGGGATCAAATACTTTTTTCCCTCACTGTACTTGATTGCAGTACTACTGACCTCAGTTAAAGCATTGGCCTCACAGCGGGCACACATCCACTCATCTGACACTTGGTCTGCAGAAACTCCATAGCAACCTGTGGGGGACAGGAAAAACATTTAGAGGCCACTTTCCTATTTAAAGAGGTGGCTTGTCACATCCTTTATTAGTACGGTAAATCCATTGACGAAAGTGCAAATTATTGTTTAATCGTTAATTATTTATGTAGATTTTGGAACGCTTGTTAGTAGTTGTAAAATCTGAACTCTGGAATTAACTGGATTTTCCCTGAGGGCATATCATTGATTACATCAAACATATTGAACACGTGCACTGTGCTCTAAACTATGGCTTGCCGTTTGGGTCTTCGCATGGCAAAAAATATATATGTCAAACAGTATTTGATGCATCAAATATGCTTGTTGACCAACCAGGACCTGAATACAACTGCACGTCACATACTTTAAAGTAGTCACATTAATTTTTTTACGTAGTTATTACACATTGATTACACTATCACTCGCATTTCATATGTCACAGCAATTCACCGATATGTAAGCTATGACACTGGTAAAGTTGTGTCTAGTGCACCTGTCGCTGCCGCACGAGCGCAGACAAACCTCCAAGCTCTGGGACAGCGGTCATAAAAAAAGCTAGCTAGCTGATGGATGCAAACAATGTTTTTCCCCAAAAACATAGCACAACAACAATCTGTTTTCAGTAGCTATAGTTCTCTTGCTAGGTGTCATCTAAAATACCCCAAATTTATAAAAACAAGCTTCAGCACACACAACCTTCTATAATAGAGCGTTGTTATTTGACGTAAAAGTGTTACTTGACATTTATCCTTTTTGACACGCAAAGACCCAAACGGCGTCCCATACTAAACAGCGGTGTTAAACGGACTGCTGGCATGAATTAACTGGGATTCAGCAAGAGCAAAACATTCGTTATCAATGAAAAACGTGCTGTCTAAGAACCCGGTGTAAATGAACTAGAATTCATTGAAAGCGTAGCCCACAACACTACAATCAACTACTAATTAAATAAATGATCAATCTAACAGGCTGTAAAACATGGTGATGGTGAATGAAGCTGGATTACTCACTGGCGTGAACGCGGACACAGCACTGGGAGCAGCTGACCAGGAGGCTGGTACCGTCCTCCTCCAGGTGAGGGGTGGAAAGTTGGCCCTCGCCGCTGTCGCTGCTGTTGTTGGTCTTGTCATTGGTGGTGCTGAAACACATCTCCGGGATCAGGGGCTTGGACCTCTGTCTGCCCCCTCGCCGGCCTTTTAGAGTGTAGCTGGGGTTGCCGCTAGACTCCGACTGTCGGAGAGGAGGAAAAAGGGACCCGTATTAGTAGGGTTAAATAGTCATTTATATGATTGTTATTATGCTGACCGGGACTTGTTAGCTGAATGGTTTCAGTAAATCAAAATTGTAAAAAACATTTTTTGCACCTCATTATTATGTTTTGCGTTATCAGTCAAATAAAAACATTGTTTGGGTGCCTATGAACAACAACTGAACTGTAGTTCGAGAAAGACAATGGAGTTATCTTACCTGGTCATATGTGTGGAAAAGCAGGCAGATGGAGCAGTACGGGGCCTGCAGGCCCATGAGTTTGTTGTATTCCCTCTCCGCCTGGGGGTTGTAGGGTCTACTCTGCCACAGCTGGGCCAGGGGCTTGGCCCACTCCTCCTTCTCCTCCTCCTCTGGTTCATCCTCCATATTCACATACAGCTCATCTGTAGGAGAGAATAATAGGGATAGAGAGAAAGAAACAGAGTGAGAGAGATGAACGAAGAAGGTTAAGTGAAAGGAGAAACAAAGTAGGGCTCTGTTCGAACACTCTGAATATGCACAGAACTTGCGTTGAAATCAGGGCTTCAGATAAGCTTTTTTTGCCATTTATCCTTCCGACAAGTAGAACTGATTTTTTACTTGTCCAAAAGCTCAAGTCACATAGAGAAAATTGTATTTTATGATGCAAGGAACCAAGTTACAAAATAAAATGCATTACTATATTTTTTACCATAGAGAAATCAGACAAAACATTTAGGCTACATTCAGCTTATTGGCTTCTTTGCATATTCAAGCCTGTCTCAAAATACAACACTGCCCCTGGAGGATGGTTGGCCACCCTTTGTAGCCTATAAAATATTGCAACCTTACAATTACAACCAAATACTTTTGTACATGTCCACAGTTCAAAACAGACTCTGGGACAACAGATACAAAATTCATACAACCACTGCAAATTACAAGGTGATTCTTTTTTTAAATGTTAAAGGCTAATGCAACAGATCAGACCGTTAAGCTTAAAATATTGATAAGGTTTAATTTCATCATATTTTAAGCTCAACAATGCACACATGGCGTCAGGCTATTTACGAATGTTCCAAAGTGCAACAAGCGGGGGGAGTTTCATGTGACAGAGATGAAAATATCCGTTAGAAATTAGGAAAAGGGGGGACCTAAAAGAGGTCTCAACTAGCATGGGTTACTGATATGACTGATATGAAAAATAAAATAAAGTTGATTTGATTTGAAAACCAATAGAACTGGTTTCAAAGGAAAATTATAATTAAAAAAATGCCCTTAACATTTCTATGGTCGCATTCTACTAATAAATTGACACAAAACGTCCAGGTTTTAAACAACTACAGTTGAAGTGGGAAGTTTACATATGCTTAGGTTGGAGTCATTAAAACTCATTTTTCAACCACTCCACAAATGTATTGTTAACAAACTATAGTTTTGGCAAGTTGGTTAGGACATCTACTTTGTGCATGACACAAGTCATTTTTTTAACAATTGTTGACAGATTGTTCACATACACTAAAGTTGACTGTGCCTTTAAACAGCTTGGAAAATTCCATAAAATGATGTCATGGCTTCAGAAGTTTCTGATAGGCTAATTGACATCATTTGAGGTGTACCTGTGGATGTATTTCAAGGCCTACCTTCAAAGTCAGTGCCTCTTTGCTTGACATCATGGGAAAATCAAAAGAAATCAGCCAAGACCTCAGAAAAAAATAATTGTAGACCTCCACAAGTCTGGTTCATCCTTGGGAGCAATTTCCAAACACCTGAATGTACCACGTTCATCTGTACAAACAATAGTACACAAGTATAAACACCATGGGACCACGCAGCCGTCATTCCGCTCAGGAAGGAGACGCATTCTGTCTCCTAGAGATGAACGTACTTTGGTGCGAAAAGTGTGAATCAATCCCAGAATAACAGCAAAGGACCTTGTGAAGATGCTGGAGAAAACAGGTACAAAAGTATCCACAGTAAAATGAGTCCTATATCGACATAACCTGAAAGGCCGCTCAGCAAGGAAGAAGCCACCGCTCCAAAACCTCCATAAAAAAGCCAGACTATGGTTTGCAACTGCACATGGGGACAAAGATCGTACTTTTTGGAGAAATGTCCTCTGGTCTGATGAAATAAAAATAAAACTGTTTGGCCATAATGACCATCGTTATGTTTGGAGGAAAAAGGGGGAGGCTTGCAAGCCAAAGAACATCATCCCAATCGTGAAGCACGGGGTGGCAGCATCATGTTGTGGGGGTGCTTTGCTGCAGGAGGGACTGGTGCACGTCACAAAATAGATTGCATCTTGAGGAAAGAAAATTATGTGGATATATGGAAGCAACATCTCAAGACATCAGTCAGGAAGTTAAAGCTTGGTCGCAAATGGGTCTTCCAAAATGGACAATAACCCCAAGCATACTTCCAAAGTTGTGGCAAAATGGCTTAAGGACAACAAAGTCAAGGTATTGGAGTGACCATCACAAAGCCCTGACCTCAATCCCATAGAAAATGTGTGGGCAGAACTGAAAAAGCATGTGTGAGCAAGGAGGCCTACAAACCGGACTCAGTTACACCAGATCTGTCAGGAGGAATTGGCCAACATTCACACAACTTATTGTGGGAAGCTTGTTGAAGACTACCAAAAACGTTTGACCCAAGTTAAACAATTTAAAGGCAATGCTACCAAATACTAATTGAGTGTATATAAACTTCTGACCCACTGGGAATGTGATGAAAAAAATAAAAGCTGAAATAAATCATTCTCTCTACTATTATTCTGACAATTTACATTCTTAAAATAAAGTGGTGATCCTAACTAACCTAAGACAGGGAATATTTACTAGGATTAAATGTCAGGATTTGTGAAAAACTGAGTTTAAATGTATTTGGCTAAGGTGTATGTAAACTTCCGACTTCAACTGTATGTTTATGGATAAATAGTTTCAAAATGCTGACTCCGCTCAGATTCAAGGTGGGTGATGTGCGGTGCGCAGCAGGCACTGTCCTTCACTCTCCGGTCTTGTGACCATTTGATCGGAATGAACCGTGCCTCAAGTGCAGCACATTCGGAAAGTATTCAGACCCCTTTACCTTTTCCACTTTGTTACGTTAAAGCCTTATTCATCCATCTACACAATACCCCATAATGACAAAGCAAAAACATGTTTTTACAGAAATACCTTATTTACATAACTATTCAGTCAGACCCTTTGCTATGAGACTCGAAATTGAGCTCAGGTGCATCCAGTTTGCATTGATGATCCTTGAGATGTTTCTAAAACTTGATTGGAGTCCACCTGTGGTAAATTCAATTGATTGGACATGATTTAGAAAGGAACACACCTGTCTATATAAGGTACCACAGTTGACAGTGCATGTCAGACCAAAAACCAAGCCATGAGGTTGAAGGAAAATCCGTAGAGCTCCGAGACAGGATTGTGTTGAGGCACAGATCTGGGGAAGGGTACCAAAACATTTCTGCAGCATTGCAGTTTCCCATGAACACAGTGGCCTCCAACATTCTTAAATGGAAGAAGTTTGGAACCACCAAGACTCTTCCTAGAGCTGGCTGCCGGATTCTCTGGTCTGATGAAACCAATAATAAACTCTTTGGCCTGAATGCCAAGCGTTACATCTGGAGGAAACCTGACACCATCCCTATGGTGAAGCATGGTGGTGGCAGCATCATGCTGTGGGGATGTTTTTCAGCGCAAGGGACTGGGAGACTAGTCAGGATCAAGGCAAAAATGAATGGAGCAAAGTACAGAGAGATCCTTGATGAAAACCTGCTCCAGAGCACTCAGGACCTCAGACGGCGGCGAAGGTTCACCTTCCAACAGAACAACAACCCAAAGCACACAGCCAAGACAATGCAGGAGTGGCTTCAGGACAAGTCTCTGAATGTCCTTGAGTGGCCCAGCCAGAGCCCGGACTTAAACCCGATCAAACATCTCTGGAGAGACCTGAAAATAGCTGTGCAGCGACGCTCCCCATCCAACCTGACAGAGCTTGAGAGGATCTGCAGAGAAGAATAGGAGAAACTCCCCAAATTCAGGTGTGCCAAGCTTGTAGCGTCATACCCAAGAAGACTCAAGGTTGTAATCGCTGTAAAATGTCCTTCAACAAAGTACTGAGTAAAGGGTCTGAATACTTATGTAAATGTGATATTTCAGTTTATATTTTTAAAACATTTCTAAAAACCTGTTTTTGTTATGTCATTATGGGGTATTGTGTGTGTAGATTGATGAGGAAAAAAACAATTTTATACATTTTAGAATAAGGCTGTAACCTAACAAAATGTGGAAAAAGTGAATAGGTCCGGATACTTTCTGAAAACACCATGTCAACAGAATCAAGCCTGTGGATGTTAAGTATCCTTCATTATATTTGTCAAACATGACTGATGTTTAGCCTATATTTCTGTAATTAAAAGTCTCATTAAAGTTTGGCTACATTTTCTGCCACCGCATGTCAGCATCGGTTTCGACATGAGGCTGTAGCCAATATGCATCACCTATACTTAGACATGTAGGCTTTTGTATTTATGTACAAGAAAAATAGATTTGAATATTATTTAAATGTTGGCCTCACTGATCCAATTCTGATCAGAGTAATTGTTTGAAATTGTGATGTGTGCATTTTTTTTTTTTTTTTTTACTTCATCTATACTCTTGTCCGACAATTATTTTTTTTATTTTTTTTTTTACATGTCCCCGAGTTAATATTGAGCCCTGCAAATGGTTGCTTGTTGTAAAAGTCCATGACGGCAATACATCCAGGTACTCACCATCATCACTGGAGCTTTCCCTGGGCCTGAGTAGTGGGTGCTGTTTGGGCAGCTTGCGGAGGAGAGGATGCGGTTTGCTCTTCATGCCCTTGCATGCCGTCTGCTTACTCTGACTGGAATCCGTCTGCTTACTCTGACTGGAATCCGTCTGCTTACTCTGACTGGAATCCGTCTGCTTACTCTGACTGGAATCCGTCTGCTTACTCTGACTGGAATCCGTCTGCTTACTCTGACTGGAATCCGTCTCCTTAATTGAACTTGAGTCCGTCTGCTTACTTGGACTTAAGTTTGTCAGCTTACTTGGACGTAAGATCGTCGGCTTACTTGGACGTAAGATCGTCGGCTTACTTGGACGTACATTTGTCTGCTTCATTAAAGTTACATCTGCCTGCACAGGGGAAAGACATTGCTGTGGAAAGAGAGGGGAAGAGGATGAGTAGCCATCAGCTGGCTCGTGTCGATCCACATCTAATGGCGTTTTCTGCTGTATGGCAAGTATGGAAACATCCATGTCACATTTTCATTTTTAACATATTCACCTCTTAATATCACTCAACTATCATCACAAACTACACTACTAACTTATAACCAAACAGTAATAAATTCAAAAAAGATAACGCCATGAAAGAGGGCAAACAAACCTTCCGCCTGTCCCTTCGGACCTCCGCCTTGACCCTCTTGGCTGTCCTGGTGTGTGCTTGGGTCTGGACAGGCTCTGGACTGCTAGGGGACCTGGCTTCGGACCTCTCCTCCCAAGCCTGGGCCTCGCCAGGATGCTGCCGCCATTTACCGAGGACTTGGGTCTGGGCTTTGGTTTCAACTGGTTCTTCCTTATAGGGAATCTGTGCGTCGGCCTGGTTCTGCTCTCCTTTGGTAGATGGGACGTGGGACTCCTGCTGCTCGGCCTTGACTTGGGCCTGGGGCTTGGCCTTGAGTTGGAGGTGGGGTTGGAGGTGCCGTGGCAGGTGCTCCCTGGCATAACTGTGCACATGGAGGTGGGTGTGGTGAATCTGCTGCTGGTTCTCACGAGCGTAGCTATGGACCTGCAGGGCCTCCTTAGGGCTCTGGGTCTTATGAAAGAGCAGGCTGGCCACCCCTAGCTTTCTGATCGGCTGGGTGGAGGGGCCAGTCCTGGCTGGAGGAGCCACGACTGGAAGGTGCCCGTTTCTGTGCGACTGGGGTTGAGCCAAAATGGCCGCCGCATGATTGCTGGTGGAGGGGATGGTGACTTTTTGCGGAGTAGGGCTTCTGCTGCTGTTACCCTGCATTGGGTCCGTCTTTACATTAGGGAGGTCCCTCAAGGTGACTGAAATACAAACATGTGTATAAGGAGAAGCAATGGGGATAGCATTTCCAAGTATCAGAGTCCCATTGAGAATCAGTGATGCCGATCTATTTACTACAATAATCTGATTTTTCACTTAAATGTTTTTATACCAAACAAAAAACATTGATTTCAAAGTTTAACAAACCATAGAACTCTATGCACAAGGACTAATTTTAACAGTCTCAGTGAAATTCCGTTATAGGGGAATTGCCCTAATACAAACACAAGAGGCCTAGATTCAAACAATTTGACATTTGGTGGTGGGATTTGAACACAAGCCTCCAGAGGCGCTGACATGATACATTAGTTAAATCAGAGGAAACATGAAAAAGTATCATACCATGCATCATCTGTGTGGAGGTTTCATATAATTGCACAAGTTTTAAATTGTGAAATTAAGTGATGAGGTAGAAAAGCACAGCCTTACAGCCAGTGAGGTTACCTGTATCTTTGCACTCCTCTGCTCCCGTGCCCTGAGTGGTGAGGCCTAGTCTGGCTTTCTTTCCATACTCCTCTTCCTCTTCTTCATCTTTAGGGACCACCTCATCAGGTACATCCAGACACACTCGGTGCCTCTTGGTCCCTATCCTCTGTGTGGGGCTGATGGGCCACAAAACATTAAAAAGTTCATTCGTTTTTCATGTCAAGCATTTTAGAATGGGAATTTAAATCCATATACCGTAAAAAAAAAAAAAAAAAAATCTGCTCGACCAACATAAAAATGAACAGATCTCTTCTGACCTCTTTCTCTCCCCCTCCGTGTTGAGCTCATCCACACATGGCTCATGGGAGATGGAGTCCTTCCCCTCCTCCTCCCCCAGGAACTCCTTGGCCTCTGGGGTGGGTCGTGAGTGGTCAATGGACCCCGTGTCCCGACCTGCCAGCCACTGCTCGTAGCGTTCCGGCTGGTACTTCTTCACAAACAGGTCCATGGAGATCTTCACCATGTCCTTCCTGCACGAACACTGGAGGCAAGAGGAAGGAACTATAAGCGCTAGAGAAGTAATCATGCCCCCAAAGAATGAAGGTAAAAAAAAACCCACAAAAGTAAAACTAGTCAGTCTGATAGAGGTTTATCAGACAGTATTGATAATAAAAGGACTGTCTTTTCCCAGTTTTCATCATTTACTAATATATATATTTACTAATATATATATATATATATAAAAAACAATGTCATCTACTATAGCAGTCCTTGATAATGACATTAATATAAATGGCTGTTTAAAAGTGCTACATGTAGAATGTCAGAATGGCTCCCCTATGTGGAAGGTAGGGGAATGCAACAACACTTGGCTACATTCAAAACAAATCTCCCCCCTCCCCCGCATCCCATTTCCTCGTAACATGTCGGAGACTCATGCTTAAGCCTTTTACTTTTGGTCCACCAGCATCAAACCCCTGTAAAAACTATACTGAGCCAAAAATATAAAACGCAACATGTAAAGTGTTAGTCACATTTTTCCTGAGCTGAAATAAAAGATCACGGAAATTTTCCATATGCAACAAAAAGCTAATTTCTCTCAAATTTGGTGCATATTTTTTAATTTTACATCCCTGTTGAGGATTTATCCTTCGCCAAGATTATCTATCCCCCTGACAGGTGCGGCATATCAAGAAGCTAGGGGACAATGAAAGACCACTCTAAAATGTGCAGTTTTGTCACGCAACACAACGCCACAGACGTCTCAAATTTTTAGGGAGCGTGCCATTGGCATGCTGACTGCAGAGATGTGCACCAGAACTGTTGCCAGAGAATTTCATGTTAATTTCTCTACCATAAACTACCTCCAACTTCATTTTAGAGAATTTGGCAGTACGTCCAACCACTCACAACCGCAGACCACGTGTAACCACACCAGCCCAGGACCTCAACATCTGGCTTCTTCACCTGCGGGACCATCTGAGACCAGCCACCTGGACAGCTGATGAAACTCTGGGTTTGCACAACCAAAGAATTTCTGCACAAACTAAGCTACGGACAACGAACACAATTGTATTTTATTGATGGCAATTTGAATGCACAGAGATATCGTGCCGGGATACTGAGGCCCATCGTTGTGCCATTCATCCTCCCCCACCACCTCATGTTTCAGCATGTTAATGCACAGCCCCATGTCACAAGGACCTGTACACAATTCCTGGAAGCTGAAAATGTCCCAGTTCTTCCATTGCCTGCATACTCACTAGACATGTCAGCCATTGAGCATGTTTGGGATTCTCTGGATTGACGTGTATGACAAAGTGTTCCAGTTCCCACCAATATCCAACAACTTCGCACAGCCATTGAAGACGAGTGGGACAACATTCCAGAGGCCACAATCAATAGCCTGATCAACTCTACACAAATGAGATGTGACTTGCTGCATGAGGCAAATGGGGGTCACACCAGATAGACTGTTTAAAAAAAAAAGGGATCTGTGACTAACAGATGTATATCTGTATTCCTAGTCACATGAAATTCATAGATTAGGGCCCAATTCATTGATTTCAACTGACTGATTTCCTTGAACTGTGACTTTGAAATTGTTGCATGTGGAGTTTATATTTTTGTTTAGTGTATATTTTTATGTTATTGATAAGATATTTTGAACAATGATTCCCTACAGTATTCAGTGCTTGTTTTCTCACATCAATTGAAATTGAGCGAACAGTGTAGAATTTTAGCAACCAGGAAATGACAGAGGGATTTCTACATTGGCCGCTTGCCCTGGTTCCCACTAGATAACACAACCACCCCATTTTGATAAAATAATCCGGCCCGGCGGGAGAAATCAATAGGCGAATATCACAGCCAATCACACACTGGCAGGTAAGTAATACGGTGAAACACTATCATTCCAATATTACTGCAGATGTAATGAAACATTTCTGAAATGCCCCCAAAAATACAAATCCTATGTATAGCACCTTTAACTTCTCTTGGGTAGGGGGCAGTATTTTCACAGCCGGATGAAAAACGTACCCAAATTAAACTGCCTACTACTCGGGCCCAGAAACTAGAATATGCATATTATTAGTAGATTTGGGTAGAAAACACTCTGACGTTTCTAAAACTGTTTGAATGATGTCTGTGAGTATAACATAACTCCTATGGCAAGCAAAAACCTGACAAAAATCCAACCAGGAAATTGAAAATCTGAGGCTGTAGTTTTTTTTAAATTAATTCCCTTTCCAAACTACAGTGACTTAGGGGTCATTTTGCACTTCCTAAGGCTTCCACTATATGTCAACAGTCTTTAGAAAGTTGTTTGAGGCTTCTATGGTGAATTTTGAGGGAATAACAGCCGGTTCAAGCAGTGGATTGTCTGAGGTCATGTAGTTACTTCATGCGCATTCACACATGGCTAACATTTTTTATTTTTCTTCTGTAATGAATACGCTATTGTCCGGTTGGAATATTATCCATCATTTATGTTAAAAACACCCTAAGGATTGATTGTAAACATCATTTGACATGTTTCTACAAACGGTAATGGAACTTTTGAGCTTTTCGTCTATTGATTTCCGCTCCCGCATCGTGCCTTTGGAATAGTGTTCTGGACGCGCCAACAAAACAGAGGTATTTGGACATAAATGATGGACTTTATCGAACAAATGAACATTTCTAGTGGAAGTGGGAGTCCTGCGAGTGCATTCCGCCGAAGATCAGCAAAGGTAAGAAAAGATTTATAACACTAATTTAGAGTTTCATTGATGCCATGACTTGGCGGGTAGCTGTATAGCTTTTTTTGATGGTTGAGCTCTGTACTCAGAATATTGAACAATGTGCTTTCGCCGAAAAGCTATTTTAAAATCTGACACAGCGGTTGCATTAAGGAGTAGTATATCTATAATTCTTTAAATAATTGTTATGTATTTTGTCAACGTTTATGATGAGTATTTCTGTAAATTAATGTGCACATTCACTGCAAGTTTTGGGAGGCAAACATTGTCTGAACATCACGTGCCAATGTAAAATGCTGTTTTTGGATATAAATATGAACTTGATCGAACAAAACATACATGTATTGTGTAACATGATGTCCTATGAGTGTCATCTGATGAAGATCGTCAAAGGTTAGTGCTTAATTTTAGCTGTATTTCTAGTTTTTGTGACGCCTCTCCTTGCTAGGAAAATGGCTGTGTGGCTTTTCTTGTTTAGGTGGTGTGCTAACATAATCTAATGTTTTGCTTTCACTGTAAAGCCTTTTTGAAATCGGACAATGTGGTTGCATTAAGGAGAAGTGTATCTTTAAAATGGTGTAAAATAGTTGTATGTTTGAGAAATTTGAATTAGGAGATTTTGGTTGTTTTGAATTTGCCGCCCTGCTATTTCACTGGCTGTTGGGTGTGTGTCCCGCAGGTGGGACGGTCATGTCCCACATACCCAAGAGAGGTTAAAGGAGGAACACTGAAAGAAAATAAACCTCTTCCTTACCAGTATGGCTTGCTTTCCATACTCAATCCATCTTTCAGTGGCAAAGTTAGTGGACTCTGCACAGTTATAGCCGTGGTTAAAGCCGGCATGGTAGCTATAGGGAAACGTCACCATGAATTCACCTGGCTCCTGAGTGATCTGGAAAACAAACAGGAAATAGCAATGATATACTAGACTCTGTATAAAGCTTTATATATCAGCATAAGAGTTTGACATCACACATTAGGCTAGTATTACCTTCTCAAATGGAATGCCATATTTCCTCAATATGGAGGGAGAGATGAGGGTCATCTTGTGCCTCAGGAAGGCTTCGCAATTTTGGTGGCTTCCAGGGAAAAAACCTGCAGGGGAACAACAGAAAACAGTGTGTTGGATTAAAGCTTGTTAAAAATCAGTTGTATTCTAATATGAAGGAGAAGAAAAAAGAAGAAAAAAAACCAGCATCACAACGTCATACATTATCATCCCTCTCACCTTGAGCCAAGCGCTCCATTCTTTTCCCATGCTCTGGAGGAACGCAGTACCTGTGAGGGCATCATAATGACAACAAATCAGTTAACAGCTGCCATTTATTTCTACTCGTTGAGTGTTGCTCCGATAACGACAAAGAGTCCCCAAACCACACCTACATGACCATCATCAGTATGTTGATGCTTAATAATGTGGCTCTTACACACACACACAAAACTACCAGGTAAATGTATTATGTGAGTAATAGTGTAGTTAGTTACCAGGACTTGGGTGCTCCAAAGTGGAGGTAGTTGATACTGTAGAGATCCATGTCTTCGGTGTGCCAGGCGAAGGTGGTCTTCCACATGCCAAAGTACAGGTAGGGCGTGTTCACCCCCTCGATGGTGATGCCACTCTCGTGCTCCACCGTGTCCAGGATGGTGTTCAGTTTGCCAATGTTCCAATCAGTCACATCCTGGAGAGAACGACAGAATAATGTAACTATAGTTGCTGGAGATTCGTCGTCATCGCTGCAGTGAAACAAAACCATTGCAACCTTGTGTATTTGTTGTGAATTGAAATTGCGGGTGCAACACATGATTCTGAGAGAAACACTTACAAGTAATCTACACAACCACAAAACATCTCACTCTCATCAGCCAACATCCTTATAAACAGGAACGATAACAATATGTTAACTTCTCTAGGGTAGGGGGCAGTATTTTGACGTCCGGATGAAAGGCGTGCCCAAATTAAACTGCCTGCTACTCAGGCCCAGAAGGTAGGATATGCATATTATTAGGAGATTTGGATAGAAAACACTGAAGTTTCTAAAACTGTTTGAACGATGTCTGTGAGTATAACATAACTCATATGGCAGGCAAAAACCTGAGAAAAATCCAACCAGGAAGTGTGGAAATCTGAGGTTTGTAGTTTTTCCAATTGATTCCCTATACAGTGACTTAGGGTTCATTTTGCACTTCCTAAGGCTTCCACTAGATGTCAACAGTATTCAGAACGTTGTTTTATGCTTCTACTGTGAATATGGAGCGAACAAGAGAGCCTGGAAGTAGATGAGTGAGAAAATGACGAACTCAGAGGCGCACACTCGCGTGAGAGTTAGCTGTGTTCCTTTTCTTTTCTTAACCTGTTGGGGCTAGGGGGCAGTATTTGGACGGCCGGATAAAAAACGTACCCGATTTAATCTGGTTACTACTCCTGCCCAGTAACTAGAATATGCATATAATTAGTAGATTTGGATAGAAAACACTCTGAAGTTTCTAAAACTGTTTGAATGGTGCCTGTGAGTATAACAGAACTCATATGGCAGGCCAAAACCTGAGAAGATTCCATGCAGGAAGTGGAAATCTGATTTGTGGAATCACCTTTGCCTATGAAACACACCGTGAGTTAGGATTCATTTAGCACTTCCTAAGGCTTCCACTAGATGTCAACAGTCTTTACAAAGTGGTTTGAGTCTACCTCCGGTAAAAACTGACCGAACGAGAGTCCTGGAAAGTTGGTCATAGAGGGAGGGCCATTACTACTAGGATGCGCGCGCCCGTGGGTACCCTCTCATTCCGAAACGTTTAGTAAGACAATGCAATCGTCCGCCTTGAATTTTATTGAAGCTCTGATTGAAAAAGGCCCTAAAGATTTATGTTATACAACGTTTGACATGTTTGAACGAACGTAAATATATATTTTTTGCACATTCGTGACGACAAGTCCCGCGCGCCTCGTACATTATGAGTAGCCTTCAGAACGCACTAACAAGAAGGACCTATTGGGACATAAATTATTAACTTTTTCGAACAAAACTACATTTGTTGCGGACCTGGAATTCCTGGAAGTGCCTTCTGATGAAGATAATCAAAGGTAAGGGAATATTTACAATAGTATATTTGATTTTAGATGGTTCCAAGATGGCGCTAACCTGTATCGCCTAGCCTATTTTTCAGAGCATAGCACCTCGTTTATTGCAAAGTGTGATTTCCCAGTAAAGTTATTTTTAAATCTGGCAATGCGGTTGCATTCACGAGATGTTAATCTATAATTCTTTGAATGACAATATTATATTTTACCAATGTTTTCCAATAGTAATTTTGTAAATTGTAGCGCTGATTCACCGGAAGCATTTGAGGGAAAATATTTTCTGAGCGTCACGCGCCAATGTAAAATGCTGTTTTTATATATAAATATGAACTTTATCGAACAAAAAATCCTAGGAATGTCATCTGATGAAGGTTGTCAAAGGTTACTGCTGCATTTAGCTGTGTTTTGGGTATTTGTGATGCATGCTAGTTGCTTTGAAAATGGCAGTGTGATTATTTTTGGCAGGGTACTCTCCTAACAATCTAATGTTTTGCTTTTGCTGTAAAGCCTTTTTGAAATCGGACAACGTGGTTCGATTCAAGTGAGGTGTATCTATAAAATGGTGTAAAATAATCATATGTTTGAGAAATTGAAGTTATAGCATTTATGAGGTATTTCGCGCGACGCGATTCCACTGGCTGTTGACTACGGTGGAAACGTCCCACTTTGCCCAGACAGGTTAACATTGGAATTGTCCGGTTGGAATATTAATAATGTTAAAAACGTCCTAAAGATTGATGCTATATATCGTTTTACATATTTCTACGAACGTAAATATAACTTTTTTTAAACTTTTCGTCGTGACATTTGCACGCACTTCCTGCATTTGGAGTGGTGGACTGAACGCGCGAACAAAAGGAGGTATTTGGACATAAACTATGGACTTTATCGAACAAAACAAACATTTATTGTGGACCGGGGATTCCTGGGAGTGCGTTCTGATAAAGCTCATCAAAGGTAAGTGAATATTTATAATATTATTTCAGAGTTTTGTTGACTCCACAAAATGGCGGGTTTGGTTTCGTGTTTGAACGCTGTACTCAGATTATTGCAAAATTTGCTTTCGCCGTAAAGCTTTTTTGAAATCTGACACAGCGGTTGCATTAAAGAGAAGTGTATCTATAATTCTTTAAATAACTGTTGAATATTTTATCAACGTTTTGATGAGTATTTCTGTAAATTGATGTGCTCATTCACCGGAAGTTTTGGGAGGCAAAACATTTCTGAACATTACACGGCAATTTGAAATGGGGTTTTTGGATATAAATATGAACTTTATCGAGCAAAACATACATGTATTGTGTAACATGAAGTCCTATGAGTGCCATCTGATGAAGATCAAAGGTGAGTGATTAATGTTAGCTGTATTTCTGGTTTTTGTGACGCCTCTCCTTTCTTGGAAAATGGCTGTGTGGTTTTTCTTGTTTAGGTGCTGTCCTAACATAATCTAATGTTATGCTTTTGCTGTAAAGCCTTTTTGAAATCGGACAATGTGGTTGGATTAACGAGAAGTGTATCTTTAAAATGGGATATAATAGTTGTATGGTTGAGAAATTTGAATTAGGAGATTTTTGTTGTTTTGAATTTGCCGCCCTGCTATTTCACTGGCTGTTGAATAGTGTGTCCTGCAGGGGGACGCTAGCATCCCATGTAGCCATCAGAGGTTAACATTGTAAACACCATAGAACATTAAAAACAACCCAGAGGGGATTCGTTATTACTCACGGGGTCATAGAGCGTTCCGTTTACATCAGCCCCGTAGATGGGCGGGTTAAAGGTTACGTTCTTCCAGTACTTCCTCTCCAGCTCTTCAAAGTCGGTATAGCGAGGACTGCAGAACCTATGTTGGGGAAAAAATAAATAGGGCCAATCGACACAGCTGAGTAGACATTTTTAAATGAGTGTCTGTAAAGCCACAGCCAGTCATTCTTTCAACCATATTAACTTTTGTAGCTGTATCATTTCCAAAATCATATTGCATGTCCACAGAGTGGCTTTCCTAACCACAGACCAAACATACAGTATAGCTTATTCATACACTAGGTTCAGTATGTTATAAAAATATATGTTACAGAGTTGGTACAGTCAGACTCACTTGTCGCTGTTGGCCGTCTTGCGGAACTCTCGGACGGTCATGGGCTTCTTCTGGATGTTGTACTGGGTGAACAGACCTGACTGGCCCGTCACTACCTGCTGGATAGGAGCTGGGATCACCAGGTCATCTATATCGTCATAGGACTTCCTGGGTTTCCAATCCTTCGGTGGCACGATCTGTAAAAACAAGCATTTTGCACCACAAAGTTACAGTTCTGAAAGCAGGTAAAGGTAATGCAAAAAAATCGTCACAAGGCAGAAGGGGTTGTGTCGTTGCTTACTTTAGCCAGCCCGGCTTTGTGTGCTCCCTGGGACTCCATGTAGGCAATGTAGCGGCTGAAGTTCTGGAACTCCTCAGTAGTGGGGTGAAAGGTCATGATCCCTTTGGAGCCGGGAGCCTGAGGCCCCGAATCGGACGCCATCCTAAATAGAATGGCCCTGCAGATCAGAATTAAACAAGTTTCAAGATCACAAGAATAGCGACAGTTTAACAACAGTAGTCCGGGAGCATGCATGTTATTGATAATGCTAAGGATGTCCGTTGGGGAAGAAGAAAAAAAATCTGTGGAGACTGGGTGACCAGATGGTGGGAAAACATCTGTGTGATGCATAATATGCTGGTTCATGACCAAGTCACAGCCCTTTGTTAGGCTGCTGAGTGTTTACAATGTGTTGGTCAGTTGTAAATAGCTATGTAAAACAACAAGTCAGTCGAAGTTGATTTAGTCCTTTGTCTCATGCATGTACCCATTGAGATCCTATTAAAATAATACGAGGGCTATGTCATAATCCCTCAAAGTCCCAGAATGGGGTCAAAATGGCAGCCATATTGGTCTGGGAGAAATCCAAACCAGTCTAATTGGAAAGAATGTCAGTAGAGGCATAATACTGACTTTACTTACGCAGGAAAATAAAAAAGGCATGTGATATCAGAAATGGTGTAATAGAATTGTTGTCAACCTAAAATATTGTAATATAATTATAAATACAGTTTATATGGGTTTTATACCAAGTTTCAGTATAATAACCTCTAAAATATATGTAAACAGACCATTTTTGTTTTCATGGAAAGCTGTGAGTGCTATTATATGATACAATATCAGTACTTGCTGTCCTAAGTCCTATCATCAACTAATTTCAGCCAGTGTGTGGCTGTGGATTGATTGTATTGTTTGAACGGAACATTGGCATATTGTCAGTTAATTTGAAAAATGTATGGAATCATTCCTGGTAAAACTGTCTGGCAAGCTAGTTAACAAAAATGTTAAAATGAAATCCACTTTCGAGAGGTGAAAGACGACGACCAGAGCTTACCCACGATGTTGCACAACAATGTAAGTCAATAAGTCATCATTTTAGTCTAAGTATGATATTTTTGGGCTTGAAGTGACAAAACCGAACTGCCCGCTTCGTGCCAATGATGTGAGTTTTCCTAATAAATGACGTGTAAATAATTTTTTTGTCTGTTTCATTTATGTGCTGGGTTTCATTTGAAATGGTGCCACCCACCAGCCACCCATGGCATTAGAAACACCTGGAAAGATCACAAGTCACGACTGAGCAATATAATAGATAATCTTTGGCTAAAGTAAAGATGGTGGATAAATGAAAATAGTTCACCAAGGCCTTTTACGATAAAAAAAATGTGTCTCCCATAGACACCAATGCAAAGCAGCTGGGTCTGGTCTACTTAACTTGGCTGCCTAAGCCATGGAACAAATTAAAATAGGGGGTGTAAACTTGTGCTTTTGGGCCCCCACTTATTTCCCCCTGCAAATGAAAATAATGTCAAGTTACAGTTTATCTGTATAAAAAAAACATACGTCCATTTATTTAAAAAATGTTAGAACCACGCTCCCCCCAAAGAACTCTTCACCCACCCGGGGCACCAGGCCATGCAAAACGAACGTGCCTATTGCTTCAATAATTAGGCTATCCATATTACCGGAGCTTATAATATTTATATGGCAGATTCACAACCATAGAATAAAGCATTGCTATATATATAGTGCCTTTGGAAAGTATTCAGACCCCTTGACTTTTTCCACATTGTTACGTTACAGCCTTATTTATATATATATATATATATATATATATATATATATATATATATATATATATATATATATATATATATATATATATATATAAATAATTTAGAATATATATATATATATATTTTTTTTTTTCCCCATCAGCAATCTACACACAATACCCCATAATGACAAAGCGAAAATAAGTTATTCATTTTTTGCAAATGTAGCACACGCTCCAGCAGGTATATCTCACTGGTCACCTCCAAAGCCAATTCCTCCTTTGGTCGCATTTCCTTCCAGTTCTCTGCTGCCAATGACTGCAACGAACTGCAAAAATCCCTGAAGCTGGAGACTCATATATCCCTCACCAGCTTTAAGCACCAGCTGTCAGAGCAGCTCACAGATCACTGCACCTGTACATAGCCCATCTATAAACAGCCCATCTATCTGCCTCATCCCCATACTGTATTTATTTATCTTGCTCCTTTGCACCCCAGTATCTCTACTTGCACATTAATCTTCTGCACATCTACCATTCCAGTGTTTAATTGCTATATTGTAATTACTTTGCCACCATGGCCTACATATTGCCTTAACTCCCTTATCTTACCTCATTTGCACTCACTGTATATAGACTTTTTGTTTTCTTTTTTTCTACTGTATTATTGACTGTATGTTTTGTTTATTCCATGTGTAACTCTGTGTTGTTGTATGTGTAGAATTGCTATGCTTCATCTTGGCCAGGTCGCAAGTGAGAACTTGTTCTCAACTAGCCTACCTGGTTAAATAAAGGTGAAATAAATTTTTTTAAAAATAAAATAAACAAAAAACAGAAATACCTTATTTACATAAATATTCAGCTCAGGAACATCCTATTTCCATTGATCATCCTTAAGATATTTCTACAACTTGATTGGAGTCCACCTGTGGTAAATCCAATTGATTGGACATTATTTGGAAAGGCACACACCTGTCTATATAAGGTCCCACAGTTGACAGTGCATGTCAGAGCAAAAACCAAGCCATGGGGTTGAAAGAATTGTCCATAGAGCTCAGAGAAAGGATTGTGTTGAGGCACAGATCTGGGGAAGGGTACCAAAACATTTCTGCAGCATTGAAGGTCCTCAAGAACACAGTGGCCTCCATCATACTTAAATGGAAGAAGTTTGGAACCACCAAGACTCTTCCAAGAGCTGCCCGCCCGACCAAACTGAGCAATCGGGGGAGAAGGGCCTTGGTCAGGGAGGTGACCAAGAACCCGATGGTCACTAACAGAGCTCTAGAGTTCCTCTGTGGAGATGGGATAAACTTCCAGAAGGACAACCATCTCTGCAGCACTCCACCAATCAGGGCTTTATGGTAGAGTGGCCAGACGGAAGCCACTCCTCAGTAAAAGGCACGACAGCCCCCTTGGAGTTTGCCAAAAGGCACCTAAAGACTCTCAGACCATGCGAAACAAGATTCTCTGGTCTGATGAAACCAAGATTGAACTCTTTGGCCTGAATGCCAAGCGTTACGTCTGGAGAAAACCTGGCACCATCACTACGGTGAAGCATGGCGGTGGCAGCATCATGTGGTGGGGATGTTATTCAGCGGAAGGGACTGGGAGACTAGTCAGGATCAAGGCAAAGATGAACGGAGCAAGGTACAGAGGGATCCTTGATGAAAACCTGCTCCAGAGCACTCAGGACCTCAGACTGGGGCGAAGGTTCCAACAGGACAACGACCCTAAGCACACAGCCAAGACAACGCAGGAGTGGCTTCGGGACAAGTCTCTGAATGTCCTTGAGTGGCCCAGCCAGAGCCCGGACTTGAATCCGATCAAACATCTCTGGAGAGACCTGAAAATAGCTGTGCCACAACGCTCCCCATCTAACCTGACAGAGCTTGAGAGGATCTGCAGAGAGGAATGGGAGAAACTCCCCAAATACAGGTGTGCCAAGCTTGTAGCGTCATACCCGAGAAGGCTGTAATCGCTGCCAAAGGTGCTTCAACAAAGTACTGAGTAAAGGGTCTGAATACTTACGTAAAATGTGATATCAGTTTATAAATTTGCTAACAATTTCTAAAAACCTGTTTTTGCTGTGTCATTATGGGGTATTGTGTGTAGATTGATGAGGGGGGAAAAAACGATGTAATCAATTTTAGAATAAGGCTGTAACGTAACAAAATATGGAAAAGGTCAAGGGGTCTGAATACTTTCTGAATGCACTGTAGCTAGCTCGCTGAAATTATGAGAACGAAGAACATAGCTATTTGATAACGTCCGTGTGCATGTCCAAATATTAATGACGTGTGGAATCCGACACAGCTTCACTAGAATTATCAAAAGGGCAGGAGTCAGACAGGTCAAATCTTAACATGTATAAAGCTCATATAGGCATGGTTTAGCAGAAACGTATCTTTTGACACGTAGGCTGGTAGTCTTTTTCTGAAATTATTATTTTTACTTGACTTAAGGCGTCAGCATGCTTCAGTACGGCTGGCGCCTAGCTCGGCTTGGCAAACCGAACGAGTGTTCTCGCATACTGCCTTAAAAGACATTTACTTGAAAAACGAGAAAGAAAGCATCAATTTTACAGTTTGTCCATTTTGAGACACAGTAGACACTTACTCAAAATAATCAGAATGAATCTAAGATAATTCAAGAAATCTGTCATAAATTTTGCAGTTTTTGCCAAGGAGCGCTTGATGTTTTCGCTTAGTCGCGCGATTTTACATCTAACTAAGATGTTTGGTGCAGCATTTCTCAATGAAAAAAAATGTGCATGGAAACGAGTCGACTCTCAATGAATGACAACAAAGACTTTATTGAATAATCCCTACTGTTGACCAATCACTGACAAAGGAGCGTAGACTTCAGCTTGCCTCAAGGGAAACAAAATGTGCCCGAAAAGCTGAAATAACCTTTACAGAAGTCCAAAATTAACAAAAACGTCATCATAATATATGCTCCAACTCTTCTGAACTGTTTCGGCTGAGAAACATGCGGACGCCTTAACAGTATGCCTGTCTTAACTGAAATGGTGCTCACTTAACTTTTGGGGCGGCAGGTAGCCTAGTGGTTAGAGTGTTGGGCCAGTAACCGAAAGGTTGCTGGATCGAATCCCCGAGCTGACAAGGTAGAAATCTGTCGTTCTGCTCCTGAACATGGCCACTGTCCCCCGGTGGGCTGTCATTGTAAATAAGAATTTGTTCTTAATTAACTGACTTGCCTAGTTAAATTGTCTAAAAAAAAAAAAAAAAAAAATAGCTGGCTATGGTTAGCTTAGCATGCTAGCTAGTTACATTGACAGCTGTCATTCAGTGCCCTATGTGTTGACATGTCTCTGCTACAACTGAAAAGCACCACAACATTCCCACCCAAAATTCCTGAATATGTATTGTGTCAGTGTCAGTCTTCCAGGTGGAACCAATTATTTATATACGCTAGATGACTGACAGGGGGCGTTGTTTTGAAGCCACCGTGCCTCCCTCTTGGGACTCCCCCACCGTTGTAAAAAATACTTTGGAAGCTATTAAAATATATTTATAAATGTATACATTTATTTTTGCCATATTTATTCTAAACATGAAAATAAAAATATATAAAAACATTTCTTAAAGTATACTTTTTTAGATAGTACAATTGTTACTGTCTCCACCACAACAAAAATACATGTAATGTTATCCAAGAAGCATTTAAATAAAATACTGTAGAATACTCTATTTATTCCTATTGAGGACTACTTTTCTGAAGACTGACAATATGGCCGACCAGTGGCTTCAAAGCCTCTCATTAGCCAATACATAGCATCAGCAATATATTAATCCTAAACAAGAATTCACGGTCTAGGACTGAAATTACTCAAAATATATGTAGCAACTTCCTCTGAGGTGGGCCTTTAAAAATCATTATTATACACAATACACAGCACTGGCCAACCATAGTTGACCAACTCCCTGACCAAAATGGCTGACATTTATCCTATCATAAGAAGGTTCATTCCATTCTAGTATTATAATTCTATTTACTAAACAGACCAAAAGAAAAGCAGCAACCTGATTGGTCGAGAGCAGTGTCTCTTAAAGTCAAGTTCGGCCTACCCTGAAGTGCATCTAGTTAACAGCTCTAGTTAACGGCTAACAGCTTATAGCAAATGTTCTAGCCTAATGTTATGCGTGTCATAAACAATATAAATAATAACACGTCAATAAGAAATCATGTTTTATACTAACTAAATATCTCGCTTATAATACATAGAAAATAGCTAAGTTAGCTAACTAGCAAGCCATCTTATTGCTAACGTCTGCTAGCTAGCTAGCCATTGCAATTTCAACGACGTGTTCATGATGAACAAATCCACATATGGCGTTAAGTTACAACTTTAAAATAATATAACTTACCAACAATGTTAAATAGCTTCAACCGATAATTATTGGGCAGTTGTTGTCTTGATATCAATAGTAATTCCGATTTTACCCCGAAGAGAAGGACCTGTCCTCCATTACTACCAGTACGCAAGCGCACGCTCAGATGTTTACCATCATACGCATAAATTCAGACGTAGCTAGCGAGCCAATCACTGAACGATTTTGTCGACGTGCAATATCAGCCAACATCTTTTTCCAAATAAATTAGATTATACTAAACAAATATAGATTTAGACTGGGTTAAAAGAAAACGACATTATCGTTGGTTGATGCATGGTGGCATTTGATGTGAAAAGGCTCGTCTCTTGATGAAGGAACACTAACCGTATTCTACAACGGTATGATAAGAATACAGTAAGTAATCTAACGTAGCCGAAGAAAACGAAACACCTGAAACAAGATTGGCCACATACTGTGATGCGTTCAGTTCGCTTAAACGTTTGCTACGTTGCCGAACCACAGTTCTTGAACAGACTTTGAGGTACGTTTGCTCCGGTTTGGTGGGTGGGTGTGGTTTGAAGCAACGAGTTACGTATTTAAAGGGCAGTAGCCATGCTGACACATTTGTGATTTGCTGAACTAAAAGGACTACAGTTCCCAAAGTACAACTGATGTTACCAAGCTACGGCTGTGTCAAGTCGTGGTTGTGTGATTGCGTTGTGTTGAACAGAAACTATCATACAACTGTCTCCTGAAGTGCACATATGTGACCTACCGGCTCTTTTTGGTCTTATGTAGCAACATTTAAAATTTAGTTTTTTTTTACATTTGATAAACTTGTAACAACACTTTTGAGAAAATGGCCCTTGAATGTTTTTGTGCATCTGCTATAGAGCTCTTCTTTGTCTACACAACCATCCGTTCACACAATCTAAAGCCTTAGCCCCAGACATCTCTTTTAAGGATTCACATGTGAGGCCAAGTGCTAAACAAGTGAGTAAGGCAGTGTACTAAACAACCAAAGATTTCAAGACTAAAGGCTGGTTTATACTACGTCTATCGACATGTTTGTATATAGTTGTCGCAGTGACATCATGAAAATTCTATTGTCGTTCGAAATCAAACTTGTTGTTGCTGTTATGAAAAGGATAAACTCAAAAATGACAGGCTGCATGACATCAGCAGCCTGGTGGTCCAAGATAGCATAAATTGTGTAATTTAACACCAATAAACTAATCTGTTTTAAAAAATAATTTAGTATATGTCAATCTAGCAAACCAGGCAACTAAAAGCAACTTTCTAAACAATGTTTTGGTTCGTTTCTAGCTTGTCTCCGGATTACATCTTCAAAATAAGGGCAAACATGGCATCCGTGACAGAGAGGGAGAAGCGTTCATCCATGTATACGGGTAGCTAGCTACATTTTCAGATATTATACGTTTCTAATTTTGTCAGAAAGTTGTTTTCATTGCAAGTTAAAGCGTACTGTTAGCTAGCTAGCTAACGTTAGCTAACGTTACGTGTATGATCTGTGTAGTAACATTATTCGTATCTCAGAACCATTTACATTGCTAGTTATAGCCTAATGGTAGCTAGCTAGCCTCTTACATCTAGACGTTCCGCTAGCGGAACACCTGCTCCAATATCCAATGATAGGCGTGGCGCGAATTACAAATTCCTCAAAAATACAAAAACTTCAATTTTTCAAACATATGACTATTTTACACCATTTTAAAGACAAGACTCTCCTTTATCTAACCACACTGTCCGATTTCAAAAAGGCTTTACAGCGAAAGCAAAACATTAGATTATGTCAGCAGAATACCCAGCCAGAAATAATCAGACACCCATTTTTCAAGCTAGCATATAATGTCACAAAAAACAAAACCACAGCTAAATGCAGCACTAACCTTTGATGATCTTCATCAGATGACACTCCTAGGACATTATGTTATACAATACATGCATGTTTTGTTCAATCAAGTTCATATTTATATCAAAAACCAGCTTTTTACATTAGCATGTGACGTTCAGAACTAGCATTCCCACCGAACACTTCCGGTGAATTTACTAAATTACTCACGATAAACGTTCACAAAAAAACATAACAATTATTTTAAGAATTATAGATACAGAACTCCTTTATGCACTCGCTATGTCTGATTTTAAAATGGTTTTTCGGTGAAAGCACATTTTGCAATATTCTGAGTAGATAGCACGCCATCACAGGCTAGCTATTTTGACACCCACCAAGTTTGACCCTCACCAAACTCCGATTTACTATTAGAAAAGTTTGATTACCTTTCCTGTTCTTCGTCAGAATGCACTCTCAGGACTTCTACTTCAATAACAAATGTTGGTTTGATTCCAAATAATCCATAGTTATATCCAAATAGCGACGTTTTGTTCGTGTGTTCAAGACACTATCCAAGGGTGACGAAGGGTTACGTGACAAAAAAATTCTAAATATTTCATTACCGTACTTCGAAGCATGTCAACCGCTGTTTAAAATCAATTTTTATGCCATTTTTCTCGTTTTTGCTGCCTTCTGAGAGCCCATGGGAGCCGTAGGAAGTGTCACGTAACAGCAGAGATCCCCTGTTTTGGACAGAGATGATCAAGAAGGCCAATAAATGGTCAGACAGGGTACTTCCTGTACAGAATCTTCTCAGGTTTTGGCCTGCCAAATGAGTTCTGTTATACTCACAGACACCATTCAAACAGTTTTAGAAACTTTGGAGTGTTTTCTATCCAAAGCTAATAATTATATGCATATTCTAGTTTCTGGGCAGGAGTAATAATCAGATTAAATCGGGTACGTTTTTTATCCGGCCGTGAAAATTCTGCCCCCTATCCATAACAGGCTAGCTAACATTGAATCTAGTTGGTTAGCTTAAGCTATCTGTAGATTCATGCAGGGTAGTAACATTATGAGCTGGGATTATGGTTCATTGTTTAGCTAGCTACATGTCCAAACAAAATACTCCACTATGCAAGTAACCATTTCACTGAACCGTTTACACCTTCTGTATCCTGTGCATGTGACAAATAAACTTAGATTTGATATAGTGTGTATTTACCAGAGAGGGTAATGTGAAGAACAACATGACCTGCACTAAAGTTACATTTACATTTTACATTTTAGTCATTTAGCAGACGCTCTTATCCAGAGCGACTTACAGTAGTGAATGCATACATTTCATACTTTTTTCTTTTGTACTGTTAAATTAGGATATAACGTTAGGCCAATGAGACAGTGTCCAAGTTCTAAAATTCTCCAGTATATGCCCTGCTTTTATTTTGTCACACTCACAACCGTAAGCTATTTTCTGTAATTTCTTCGCCATTAACTTGTAAATAATTATATTTTTGTGAGTTTAATTTCTAGTAATAATGAATACAAATTAGCCAAAATGAATACGTTGTCAGCTTTATGATATGGTCATTATTTTCTCAAAAGTGGAGTTACAAGTTTATCAACATTCAAATAAGAATTACTTTCCCATCGTTCCTCAACTGTAGTGTATGATATACCATTTTCTAGAGCTGAGTCTACTTTTATCAAATGTTGCTACATAAGACCAAATTGAACCGGTCAGTCACATATGTGCACTTCAGGAGACAGTTGTATGATATTTTCTGTTTAACACAACGCAATCACACAACCATGACTTGACACAGCTGTAGCTTCAGGTGTACTCTGGGAACTGTAGTCCTCTTAGTTCAGAAAATCACAAAGATGTTTTTGATTATGTTTCATTTTTGTTGAAGACTGATCTCACCAAATCAGAAAGACAACAGTTCATCAGACTTTGGTGTAGGGTACAGTACATTCTGACTTGGTTCCCCTTCCCGGTGGCTTGGTTCCCCTTCAAGTTAGTTTTTTTAGATCATAACACATTCCCTTAACCTGAAACTAAAGCATGTAGAAAATGTAAATGTAATTCTCACTAAAAGATAAGACATTAAATAATACATTTTCTTTCATTCACCCCAACTGACATAAGTGTAATTCTTGTGATTGCTATATCAACAGAGTTAATTGGACATTGTTTCAATCCAGCTCATGCAAATAAGAACAGTACACAGTAAAAAACAAAACACCATAAAAGAAAGCATTCATATTGCATCAATACTCTAGATATTGAGGCCCACTATACATACTAGGGACAACTGCTAACCAGAAGAGTATTGTCCTCACTAAAGTGCCTGTGAGAGGAAGCTACTAGACTATTGAGATGCAGCCCCAGTGCGTGTCCTCAAGGTGAGGTGTTGAATGTACCCCCCAGGGATCGGGGGGATGCGAAGGGAGAGAAGTCCTTGTGGGCGAACATGATGACGTCACTCGGTTTTTCGTAGTAACCGGAAGTATTCTGCAAGAAGTCGGCCATCGTGGCGGCGGAGATCCGGCTGCTGCCGTAAGTATGAGGCGTGTTCGCCTTCAACTCCTCCTGTAACACCATGTATAACACACACACTCACAAGTCAGGTCATGTTGGAAACTTAGGGGTTAGTGGTTTGAGGTAAGGGGCTAGGCCAGGGTGAGAGTAGGGGAGTAATGGTAGGGTATAGGGAAATAATAATCCAGGAAAGTGCATCTACATGTCCTCCTAAACACACCAGACGCCTCTTTTCAAACACTGGCTTATCATCCCTCACCTCAAACACAAGTACACCCAAACATGTAAATAGGGGAACACTCTTAATAGTGTGTGTGTGTGTGATGTCCTCTTACCCGTCAGGTAGGAAGTAGCAGTGCCAACACTGAGGAAGATCTATTAACCTGAGCCATGGTGCACCCGGCTATGGCCCGTGACATGAACAAGAAAAAGTAGTGAGGGAGGGTCGCCCTTCACAAGTCGAACAGTAATCTGCGCCGCTTGGTCAAAAGTAGTAGGCTTGATCACCAACAACGATGAGACGGCCTATAGGGAGGAGGTGAGGGCACTCGGAGTGTGGTGTCAGGAAAACAACCTCTCACTCAATGTCAACAAATCAAAGGAGATGATCGTGGACTTCAGGAAACAGCAGAGGGAGCACCCCCCTATCCACATCGATGGGACAGCAGTGGAGAAGGTGGAAAGTTCCTCGACGTACACATCACGGACAAACTGAAATGGTCCACCCACACAGACAATGTGGTGAAGAAGGCGCAACAGAGCCTCTTCAACCTCAGGAAGCTGAAGAAATTTGGCTTCTCACCTAAAACCCTCACAAACTTTTATAGATGCACAATTGAGAGCATCCTGTCGGGCTGTATCACCGCCTGGTACGGCAACTGCACCACCCACAACCGCAGGTCTCGACAGAGGGTGGTGCAGTCTGCACAACGCATCACCGGGGGAAAACTACCTAACCTCCAGGACACCTACAGCACCCGATGTCACAGGAACGCCAAAAACCACCCGAGCCACTGCCTGTTCATCCCGCTACCATCCAGAAGGCGAGGTCAGTACAGGTGCATCAAAGCTGGGACCGAGAGACAGAAGCTATTTTTCAATCTCAAGGCCATCAGACTGTTAAACAGCCATCACTAACACAGAGAGGCTGCTGCCTACATACAGACTTGAAATCATTGGCTACTCCAACAAATGGATCACTAATCACTTTATTAATGGCACTTTAATAATGATGTTTACATATCTTGCATTACTCATCCCATATGTATATACTGTATTTTATACCATCTATTCCATCTTGCCTGTGCTGCTCAGTCATTGCTCATCCATATATTTATATGTACATATTCTTATTCCATCCTTTTAGTGTTTTTTGGGGAATTGTTAGATTACTTGATATTGCTGCAATGTCGGAACTAGAAGCACAAGCATTTCGCTTCACTCGCAATAACATCTGTTAACCATCTGCTAACCATATGTATGTGACCAATAAAATTTGATTTGATTTGTCAACAAGGCAGCATGGTGCATCGTTCAGAATCATTCATCGCTTTTCCATAAAATATGTCTTTGAATTTTCAAACTCGTTTTTCTTTGGGAAGGCAGATAGTGCTTTTTATCAAAAGCAATCACTTTTGCATGTGAAAGCACAGAATCCTACCCATTACTCCATGTGCTTAACCTTCGTCACTTTTGTTTTGAGCTGACTTCGACGTCGGCCAGAGCAGGGCACCTGGCTGATGCCCGGGAGGCAGCCCGGATCCAAATTGAGTGCAATCAACTTTCATCCTTTGCAAAACACCTTCACGGGTGCCCAGGCGATATTAATCAACAACCTCACTGCCAAGTGGCTGGGATGTCCTCCACTGAGTCCACCATCCTCTTCACCCCAAACACCTCCATTGTTTCCAGATACATAGACAGTTAGGCTGTTTGGAAAGAGAAACAGAGTACATTCCTCTTAGTCCTGAATAATTTACTTGCGGACAAAAAAATATGTACTTTTTTCAGTGGTTATGTCACGGTTGCGTGGTGGTGCTTAGCACCTGCAGATTTCCCCTTCCCCATTAATCAAGATCCACGACCCCGCTCTAGCTTGCGCTGGAATGCATGTCCTCGCTCCTGCACATGCTGGGATTGGGCTCAAAGGTTGGGCTCAACTGGGCTCCAGTGCTAGCGGGCACGTAGTAATGGGATCCTGATACCGGAACTAGCAAGATGTCAGCCCCCAAGAATCGACGTAGGCGACCGTGAGTAGATTACCTTAAAAACAACGGTCGGGCTATCTCTAGTTCTCATTATAGCTCAATAGTATACCTGGGATGGCGTGCTTCCCGACTGGAAACCTGGCCCCTTGGGGTATCTGGTCAATATAATGGATCATCAGTGGTTAACGTCCAAAAGCGGAAGTTGCATCACAGGCTCTCTTTCCAAAACGGGATCATCCAGTTGTTTGGGACTCGGCAGAGGCTACAGTAGCCTAAACAGAGGTGGCTCCCCAGGCCTCAGAGCCAGAAATGTACACTCAAAACGTCATGGTTACTTTTGTCTGTCACAACAAAATTGTCCTCATTCATTCGTTCATACAGTCATTCACAGAAGAGCAAAAACAACCATATAATGCAAACATTTGTTTTAATTCATGCCAGGAAAGGCACATTCATACACTCAATTGAACAGTTCGATATATCAGAATTTTGTATGCATATACATTCAGGCAGTGCATGAGTTCTGATGTCCATGAATAAATGCATCAATTACATTCAAACATTTTGAACCACAAATGATAGCACACTGGGTAGGAACACTGACCGATTTGTATACATTTAGCGGAGGAAGCAAATGTGCGCGCGCCCTGCAGTCCATATTGCTGTTGGATCAATCTATACAGTGCAAAAACAGACATTACATCAGAAGCACTTCATGGTAGTGGACAGTCCCCATGAATTCATTTTCTTTTCAACAGCTGGGTCGAACTAGTTTGTTCCTCAACCTATTTGTTTCCATTACTTATTAGTACATTATCTTAGTCTACAGTTCATAACTTCTCTTTTCTCTGTTGAAATTGCATCTTTTCTCAGAATAATGCATATGCAATAAACAGTGTGCAGCAGTCGAAAAGACCGAACTGGAAAAATGCCTTACTGTGCTTCATACTTCTTAATCGCAGATTAATCACACATTCTCATTATGAGACACAAAAACATTCACAAATGAGCACCTGATAACGTTATGTCCTTTAGTTTATTATCATGGTTGACCTTTGACATTGCAAGCAGTAAGCACATACAGATTGACTGGAGGGCAGTGGAGGAAAATGCTTTGCTACACTAGCTTGTAGACTGGAGAACAACATCATTCTAAATGGTGTTACATCAAATTCTGAGGTAAAACGAGTTGAACTTGCAAGATTGGATGTTTAATAACTGGCATCACTATTATTAAATAATAGTTATAGAATACTCTTACATAATTTCAATGACTACTTATCACTGAAGCTTTGGTCCAACTTCTTCTCTGTCCATAATGACCCTTAGATTATACTCTGAGGACACGGGAGGTTTTTGGATTTCTCGACTGTCAAAGTATGTTGTCAAGAAAATCCTCGAAATATCTTAAAAAGCCCATTCATGAAACAACTTCAAATGGTCTAGTTAGGTTAGATAATGCATACGCAAGTGTAGACGCATACAGTAAGCATAGGTTTCTAAATACATAACATTGGACAACACCGCAAAATGTTCTTAAGGCAAAATACTCCACTCCATGTTGTGCATAGATGAATCATTAGGTTTCAAAAGCAAACCGATACCCTAAACTTCAAGCGTGAGTTAATGCACAGTGTACAGCAAAGTTGACAGATGCTGACTGTAACTGACAGATACGTAGTTTGCTCAAGGATATGTTTTAACAGCTTTCCTTTGGCGTGATGATATTTGATGAGGCTGTTGAAATTGTATGGTGAATTTGTTTAGGTGTGTGGTGTGGTGTATGTCTTTATTATGCCTGCAACATACTTTATGTAATTATTTATTGCATGTTTATTTGCCATAACAATTTCCAATCCATTCACCACTACTTCCATCCAGTCAACACTTGAGTCTATAACCTGCTTAATAAGGGATGATTATTGAGGATGACCTCATGCAAACTGGGCGATCTTATTCCCATAACACACCACAGTCACCCATTGGCTAGCATTATCTGGATAGTTTCTCAGTTATCCTATTTAGTTAATGGTTCCCTTGAAGAGAATCCATAATATGGACCCAGTCTTGTAAGATCCTTAACTTTAAACTGATGACAGGAGGACACCTATCAGCAGTGATATATTATTCAAGATAATGGACGAGAGATAGTAAGGCAATCCACAGACCATTTAATAGTCATGCCTTCCTCACTTTGGTTGACAATGGCCCACTCACCAACCCAAGTTTGGTACTTCAGAGCATTACGAATGGATATTGTGTTTTAAAAACATCCTCTGGACCCAAGGTCTATCTGATTACAAACACCACATTACAAACAGCACAGACAGCTGTCAAAGGGGAAACAGAAACACCCATCTCTGTCATTGTATTAGATTCCACCTCTCTTCTTTCCATAATTTCCTGTCTTCTTTCGACAGTGCTAAGTCCCATTCAAATGCCACTCTAGCTTGGCGCACCAGTTGCCTCCCCTCCACTTCAACAACCAACTCTGGCCCGGTTAATAACAGCTTTCAGCCTGCGAGCAGCCCTAAGACCACATGCCACCTGCCAAAGACAGGCCCTCGGATTGGGGTTGCTCATGTAAAATGAAACTCCTTACTGGTTATTTGTCCATGGGCTTGTTTGGTTTTGGTGTCTGGACGACAACGCCATTGACCGTAACAGTCTTGTCAGGATCAGTCTTAGCTGTGTCCTTTTTGGACATGTCGGGCTCCCATAGGAAAAACTCGTGCAGGAGAGTGTTGACTGTGTCAGGGCACTCCATCATCACCATGTGACTGCCCTCCTCAATGACTTTCAGGAACGCAAACAGAAGGATCTGAAATGAAAAGGATAATAGTTACAATCAAGATACAAAACAGTGGTACAGATAACGTTGACCATATTCAATCTAATATTAGTCATTGAAGATGACAGGCTTGTGATATGATAAGAACTGTTCATAATTCATATCATAAAACATTCATTGATATAATTTTTCTTTTGTTCATGAGTAGTAGAGCTTCTGAACTAAATTCACATGGATTGGTATTCATTTATTTATGTCTCCTTACCTCTGCCATGCGTTGGTCCTCATCCATAGGCACAAACTTGTCGTACATGCCGTGCACCAACAGGATGGGGACAGTAAGCTCAGCATGGTACACCTCATCCCCCTCGGGCCAATACTGCCCACTCATCATGGCTCGCAGCACAAATGGATTCACATTGAAGGCATTGCCCTGCTTCAACAGTTGCTTCTCTTTGGCTCCCTGACGGGCAAACCCAGCCCTGAACATGTTGGAAAAAGAGGTCAGACTCATAGCCCAATGATATATTTTTGTTTTTGTATACCCTTATTTTTCCGGGTAAGTTGACTGAGAACACATTCTCATTTATAGCAACAACCTGGGGAATAGTTACAGGGGAAAGGAGGGGGGGATGAATGAGCCAATTGGAAGCCATCAGTATTATCTGATATTCTAAATTCTGTGTAAATTCCCCTTACTTTGTGTATGCAGTAGTAGTTAAGCATTGACAGTGTACGTCAGGGGTCCCCAATTACATTCAGCTGTGGGACGATTTTACCTTGGTTGGTCAGGGACCCAGAACATAGTTATAAATAACTTGTGCACTACAAAAAAGGTACCGCAAGAACCCCAAACAGATATATTATTTGACAAAAACAGAATAATTTCAAATCTTGATTCCCTGGGGATACGATCACATATGCGTCTCTCTTTATGCGCGGGAAAACTTGGGAACAGATTTCCTAAATTAAAATAACTTTGAGCTGATTTCCTGGGGCCTCATGTATAACATTTGCGTAAATATCTGCGTGCGTAATTTCTGAAAAATAATGAGATTTATCAACTTGGCGCACACTAGAGGTTGGCCGATTATGCTTTTTCAACGCCGATACCGATGCCGATTATTGGAGGCCCAAAAATCCGCTGCCGATTAATCGGCCGATTTTTGGAAAATATATATATATTTGTAATAATAACAATTACAACAATACTGAATGAACAATGACTACTTTTATTTTAACTTAATATAATACATAAATAAAATCAATTTAGTGTGAAATAAATGATGAAACATTTTCAATTTGGTTTAAATAATGCAAAACACAGTGTTAGAGAAGAAAGTAAAAGTGCAATATGTGCCATGTATAAAAGCTTATTTTATATTAACGTGTATGTTCCTTGCTCAGAACATGAGAACATATGAAAGCTGGTGGTTCCTTTTAACATGAGTCTTCAATATTCCCAGTTAAGAAGTTTTAGGTTGTAGTTATTATAGGAATTATAGGACTATTTCTCACTATACCATTTGTATTTCATATATGTTCTTATAGGCACTTTAGTATTGCCAGCCTAATCTTGGGAGTTGATAGGCTTGAAGTCATAAACAGCACTGTGCTTCAGGCATTGCTAAGAGCAGCTGGCGAACGCAGTAAAGTGCTGTTTGAATGAATGCTTACAAGCCTGCTGATGCCTACCACCGCTCAGTCAGACTGCTCTATCAAATATCAGATCATATACTTAATTCTAATATAATAAACACACAGAAATTACGAGCCTTTGGTCATTAATATGGTCAAATCCAGAAACTATCATTTAGAAAACAAAACGTTTATTCTTTCAGTGAAATACGGAACCCGTTCCGTATTTTATCGAATGAGTGGCAACCCCAAGTCTAAATATTGCTGTTACATTGCACAACCTTCAATGTTATGTCATAATTATGGAAAATTATGGAAAATTAATTACGGTCTTTGTTAGGAAGAAATGGTCTTCACACAGTTTGCAACGAGCCAGGCGACCCAAACTGCTGCATATACCCTGACTCTGCTTGCACTGAACGCAAGAGAAGTGACACAATTTCCCTAGTTAATATTACCTGCTAACATGAATTTCTTTTAACTACATATGCAGGTTTAAAAAAATATACTTGTGTATTGATTTTAAGAAAGGCATTGATGTTTATGGTTAGGTACAATTGTGCTTTTTTTCGCGAATGCGCTTTTGTTAAATCATCACCCGTTTGGCGAAGTTGAAGTAGGCTGTGAGTCGATGATAAATTAACAGGCACCACATTGATTATATGCAACGCAGAACAAGCTAGTTAACCTTGTAATATCATCAACCATGTGAGCACATTTTCACGTCAACTTTTGTGTGAACTGGTGCACAAATGTTTTGCAGTCTATTTTGGGGGGGTGGACAAATACAATTCCTTGTGGGCAGCCGACTATTCGGGAACTCTAGTGTACAGTATACTTTCTGTATGAAGAGTTTCTTGGTTTTGTTTTGTCTACAGCGATAGATTGGTGTTCTCTTTGTTGAGCGATTTGTTGTTATTTTGTCTACAAAATGTTGTTTTGTCTAACAACGGGTTGTTGTTTTGTCTAGCAACGGGTTGTTGTTTTGTCTGCACTGCAATATTGTTTTGTCTACAAAGAGATGTGATGATTTACTTACTTGAGAAAGCTCCAGGCCAGACAGGGGGAGAGGCAGTGCAGCACACAGGAAGGCAGCTGGAAAATGGAACAGAGGCTGGGCTCCAGAGCTGTGGGCCCCCCTCCATTGATCATCACCACCTTGTGAACCTGGTCTGGATACTCATGGGCCAGGAAGGTACAGAACGATACCCTGAAAAGGGATATAATCAAACAAGTGAAAATAACGTCTTGGGAACCTGCTCTCGGATTGGTCCATTCATCATGACATCATCATAACCCTGCTCTCTGATGTGTCCTTCATCATGACATCGAATAACCTGCTCTCTGACTGGTCGCTTCATCACGACTTCATCATAACACAGCTCTCTGATTGGTACATCATGCCATCGTCATAACCCTGCTCTCTGATTGGTTCTTCTTCTTCAGACATAGTCAGGACCAGTTTATGGTGTGTTTCAGGGTATGTTCAAATTGTCACGTCTGCTCCCGCTCTTCCCTCCCCCTGGCGCTTTAGGGCGCCAGATTACCCTGCATCACGCACTCCTGCCATCCATCACCCACACCTGCCTTCCCTCGTCACTCGCATCAGCATTATTGGACTCACCTGGACTCACTTATCTCCTGTTTATTTCCTCCCCTATATCTGTCAGTTCCCCAGCTCTGTTCCCCACTACGGCATTGATTGTTTTTTGTCTTAGTTTCTGTTTGCTGACGCTGTGCTTGTCTCGTGATATGTCCGCTATTTATTAAATGTTATTCCCCGTACCTGCTTCGTCTCTCCAGCATCATTCCGCGTGACACAAATACTGTAATTATTTTACTATCATGATATTCCTTCTGTTAATTGACCTAAGACATAAGATGATACTTGACCATTTTAACAGAGAAGCAAGCATACTGACCCATAGGAGTGCCCGACTAGGATGTTGCGTTTACGGGCGTATTTCTTGAAGATGGCGCGCATGTCCTCTGCCAGGGCATAGAAGGTGTAGGCCGCCGTGATGTGGGGTGCTGTGCTGGCCCCGTGGCCCGCCAGGTCAAGGGCGATGACCTCATACCCCAGCCGCGAGAAGAAGTCCAGCTGGCTGCCCCAGATGTCCAGCGAGCCGCCTACCCCATGTACGAAAAAGAGTGCCACATCTGAGTGTGTCCCCTTGCAGCTGGAAATCTCCCTCTCTGAATCAATCATCAATGTGCGCTTAGGCTTGCGATGGCGCCGGCGAGGAGGCGCCGCGGGTTTCAGATCCCCGACCGTGGGTAAAGGAGGCGCGGGTTTGGGTTCAGGGGAGGTGGGCACTTCCTTATAGTCGGCCAGTTCCACCTCCACGGTGCTGCAGGGCTCCAGGTCTCCATCCTGGCACTGGAGGATCTGCGAGTGCAGCACGTCACCCAGGTTCTCAATGACTAGCTGACCGTTGCGGTAGACAGTGATCTTGCGCTTGCAGTGCACACTGCTGCTGTTGTTGCTTCCACTGCCCTTCTCCTGCTCTGGCTCCTTTACCTGGTCCTCCTCCGTTACCACTGATGACTGGCGCTCAGGGATGATGTGGCGAACCCTTAGGACTCTCCCGGGCTTCACCTCCACAAACTCAAAGGTGTCAGCTGGCTCAGAGGACTCGACGGGCATCACCAGGCTGGCAGCCTTCCCAGTCAGACAGCACAGGATCCCGTCTGTAATGCTGGTCAGCATGGTGCCTGCCTGCAGAGACACATACCCATGAGGAATGTCAATGAGCAATTTTAACAAAACCAACACGACGTGATGGATTATGCTTGAAAAAAGAACAAAATGTTCAACTGAATAGGTAAGTACTGTGGTAAGAACATGAGGCAAGTGTTTTGTATGCATAATATTGTGAATAACATTAGTTATTTTATGTAATTAAAATACAACACAGCCCCCATTTTGGTCTGAGACAAAGTCTTAGGTTGGAACTTATAAAAAACATAATATAAGAACAAAACAGTCAGAAGTGCCCCAGGAGGGGTGCTGTGAGTTTCCATTATTGTTCTGACCATACACATGATCTCCCCATACATCACAACACATGATAGGGACGATCTGGTAGGCTTAACAGACAACAAAGATCAACAGACATCTTTGAACTAAAAGACTCCACTGGCTCTCACCACAACAATTCACAACACGAAAAAAACCGTCAAAACAGTTGTTTGAACCTGACATTTGCTCCATGATAAACACGCTAGGGTTTCTCAATAATCAAGCTTTCAATTAAAAAACTCACCAGCATAAATGACCAGTTTAACATTGGGTTCAAAGTCAGTCCATACACAACAGTAACACAATACCTGCGTTGAAATTAGTTCCAGTATGAAGAAGCAGAATCAATTGACAAAGTGACCTAGTCAAAAAAACTAAGAATGATCACGGATCTTCCAAAATGGCCCATGGTCCCTAGAGTATAAATAGATGTCAGCAAAGACACAGCGGGGTTCATGCCAACTGCTCACTCTATGTATTACATGTGCCAATGGAGAGTGGTTATTAGTACACCAGCAGACGATGGTCTTTCCCAGGATGGTTATGTCCAGTCATGGCTCAAGAGGTTTTTGGCAGTCTGGTAAATTGAGAATTTCATGTCACACGGTTTAAATATAGACACACAGATTATCAAGGGGAAGCAGAACAGAAGTGTCATATCTACAGTATGTGTTGGAACTTAGATAAAGGCTTCATGGTTTCCTATGTTACTGTGTCTCCGCTAACTAAACAGAATATAAACTGTTGGTTGTGTTCTATTATTAAATGATCTTATGTAAAGCTGGAGTATATGATCTACCTATGCTCACAGATTATGATGCCTGCAACGCTAGACATCTGATTGAATTGCATTTCTAGTCAACGTTCACCGATATTATTAGATCATGCTCATAGCTACAGTCGGTGAGGTCTGGGGAAAACTGCGGCAGCCATTCTCGATCCTCAGAAAACTGTTGCCTACACAGAAGGGAGGCTTTTCTAATGATGAGTTTGTGGAAACCCTTCGTATAAAAGCTGACCTGACACACTGGCTTTAATCAACACATATATTTCTCTCCTGGTATTCACTCCAAGGTCACACCATTGACTTATATACATGTCAAGCCACACACACACACACACACACACACACACACACACACACACACACACACACACACACACACACACACACACACACACACACACACACACTAATAATGGCAGAGCTCTGATTAATGTCCATAGCTCTCTCACTCACCCACCTCCAATCCCCTTCAACCCCGGATTCATATTCTAGATTCATACATTATTTATTCACAGTGAGGGGAAATGTCTAAATTCAATCAAATAAAATTTGATTTTATACCACATACATAGTTAGCAGATGTTATTGCGAGTGTAGTGAAATGCTTATGCTTCTAGATCCAACAGTGCAGCAGTATCTAACAGGTAATATCTAACAATTCCACAACAAAACCTAATATCTAACAAATTCCACTACAAAACCTAATACACACAATCTAGTAAAGGAATGGGATGAGAATATATAAGTATAAAATATATGGATGAGCAGTGACAGAGCGGCTAAGATGCAATAGATAGCATAGAATAGATAGTGAAGGATACAGTATACAATATATACACATGAGATGAGTAATGCAAGATATGTAAACATTCTTAGTGGCATTATTAAAGTGACTAGTGTTCCATTTATTGAAGTGGCCAGTGATATCAAGTCTGTAGGTAGGCAGCCGCCTCTCTGTGCTAGTGGTGGCTGTTTAACAATCTGATGGCCTTGAGATAGAAGCTGTTTTTCAATCTCTCTGTCACAGCTTTGATGCACTTGTACTGACCTTGCTTTCTGGATATCAGAGAGACGTCAACTTACCAGCACAACCAGCACTACAACCAGGAATACGACTTTCCCAAAGTGGGTCTTTTGTCTGCACCTCCCAGGGCATTTGAACTGATTCCAGAGGCCGACCCAAAACCATGCCGTCGGATGAGAGGTTGCCGGAGCGGTCTTCTAGTGAGGCTTCGGATGCGCGCACACCACCCAGCGTTTCCGAGTATATTACTCGCTACTGTCCAGTCCCTAGTTAACAAAGTCTACAAAATTAGGGCAAGAGTTGCTTTCCAAAGAGATATCCAGGATTGTAACATACTCTGTTTCACGGAGACATGGCTAGCTGGGGACACGCTGTCGGAGTGCACACAGCCAACAGGATTTTAATTGCATTGCGCCGACAGAAACTAACATCTCTCTGGTATGATGAAGGGGGGGTATGTTTCATGATTAACGACTCATGTTGTAATTGTAACAACATACAAGAAGTCCTTTTGTTCACCTGACCTAGAATTCCTCATAATCAAATGCCAACTATATTATCTCCCAAGAGAATTCTCCTCGTCACATTCGTGTATATCCCCCCCGGAAGCGGATACCAAGACGACCATCAAGGAACTTCACTGGACTTTATGCAAACTGGAAACCATATACAGTGAGGGGAAAAAGTATTTGATCCCCTGCTGATTTTGTTTGTTTGCCCACTGACAAAGAAATGATCAGTCTATAATTTTAATGGTTGGTTTATTTGAACAGTGAGAGACAGAATAACAACAACAAAAAATCCCGAAAAACGCATGTCAAAAATTTTATAAAATGATTTGCATTTTAATGAGGGAAATAAGTATTTGACCCCTCTGCAAAACATGACTTAGTACTTGGTGGCAAAACCCTTGTTGGCAATCACAGAGGTCAGACGTTTCTTGTAGTTGGCCACCAGGTTTGCACACATCTCAGGAGGGATTTTGTCCCACTCCTCTTTGCAGATCTTCTCCAAGTCATTAAGGTTTTGAGGCTGACGTTTGGCAACTCGAACCTTCAGCTCCCTCCACAGATTTTCTATGGGATTAAGGTCTGGAGACTTGCTAGGCTACTCCAGGACCTTAATGTGCTTCTTCTTGAGCCACTCCTTTGTTGCCTTGGCCGTGTGTTTTGGGTCATTGTCATGCTGGAATACCCATCCACGACCCATTTTCAATGCCCTGGCTGAGGGAAGGAGGTTCTCACCCAAGATTTGACGGTACATGGCCCCGTCCATCGTCCCTTTGATGCGGTGAAGTTGTCCTGTCCCCTTAGCAGAAAAACACCCCCAAAGCATAATGTTTCCACCTCCATGTTTGACGGTGTGGATGGTGTTCTTGGGGTCATAGGCAGCATTCCTCCTCCTCCAAACACGGCGAGTTGAGTTGATGCCAAAGAGCTCCATTTTGGTCTCATCTGACCACAACACTTTCACCCAGTTGTCCTCTGAATTATTCAGATTTTCATTGGCAAACTTCAGACGGGCATGTATATGTGCTCTCTTGAGCAGGGGGACCTTGCGGGCGCTGCAGGATTTAAGTCCTTAACGGTGTAGTGTGTTACCAATTGATTTCTTGGTGACTATGGTCCCAGCTGCCTTGAGATCATTGACAAGATCCTCCCGTGTAGTTCTGGGCTGATTCCTCACCGTTCTCATGATCATTGCAACTCCACGAGGTGAGATCTTGCATGGAGCCCCAGGCCGAGGGAGATTGACAGTTCTTTTGTGTTTCTTCCATTTGCGAATAATCGCACCAACTGTTGTCACCTTCTCACCAAGCTGCTTGCCAATGGTCTTGTAGCCCATTCCAGCCTTGTGTAGGTCTACAATCTTGTCCCTGACATCCTTGGAGAGCTTTTTGGTCTTGGCCATAGTAGAGAGTTTGGAATCTGATTGATTGATTGCTTCTGTGGACAGGTGTCTTTTATACAGGGAACAAACTGAGATTAGGAGCACTCCCTTTTAGAGTGTGCTCCTAATCTCAGCTCGTTACCTGTATAAAAGACACCTGGGAGTCAGAAATCTTTCTGATTGAGAGGGGGTCAAATACTTATTTCCCTCATTAAAATGCAAATCAATTTATAACATTTTTGACATGCGTTTTTCTAGATTTTTTTTGTTATTCTTTCTCTCACTGTTCAAATAAACCTACCATTCTTTGTCAGTGGGCAAACGTACAAAATCAGCAGGGGATCATATACTTTTTTCCCTCACTATATCCTGAGGCTGCATTTATTGTAGCTGGGAATTTTAACAAAGCTAATCTGAGAACAAGGCTACCTAAATTCAATTAGCATATCGATTGCAGTATATGAGCGAGTAACACACTCTACCACTGCTACTCTAACTTCCGCAATGCATACAGTGCCCTCCCCCGCTCTCCTTTTGGCAAATCTGACCATGACTCCATCTTGGTGCTCCCCTCCTATAGGCAGAAACTAAAACAGGAAGCGCCGTGATTAGGTATATCCAACACTGGTCTGACCAATCAGATTCCACTCTTCAAGTTTGCTTCGATCACGTGGACTGGGAAATGTTCCGGGTAGCCTCAGACAATAACATTGACGTATATGCTGACTCGGTGAGTGACTTTATAAGGAAGTGTATAGAAGATGTTGTACCCACTGTGACTATTAAAACCTTCCTTAACCAGAAACCATGGATTGATGGCAGCATTCGCGCAAAACCGAAAGCACGCACCACCGCATTTAACCATGGCAAGGTGACTTGAAACATGGACGAATACAAACAGTGTAGTTTTCCCTCCGTAAGGCAATCAAACAAGCAAAGCGTCAGTATAGAGACAAAGTGGAGTCGCAATTCAACAGCTCAAACACGAAACGTATGTGGCAGGGTCTACAGACAATCACGGATTACAAAAAGAAAACCAGCTCCCTCGCGGACATCGACGTCTTGCTCCCAGACAAATTAAACAACTTCTTTCTGCGCTTTGAGGACAATACAGTGCCACCGACACGGACCACTACCAAAGACTGTGGGCTCTCCTTCTCCGTGGCCGGCGTGAGTAAAACATTTAAACATGTTAACCCTCGCAAGACTGCCGACCCAGACGGCATCCCTAGCTGCCTCCTCAGAGCATGCGCTGACCAGCTGGCTGGTATGTTTATGGACATATTCAATCAATCCCTATCCCAGTCTGCTGTCCCCACATGCTTCAAGACGGCCACCATTGTTCCTGTTCCCAAGAAAGTCCCTGTTCCCAACTAAATGACTATCGCCCCGTAGCACTCACTTCTGTCATCATGAAGTGCTTTGAGAGATTAGTCAAGGATCATATCACCTCCACCCTACCTTTCACCCTAGACCCATTCCAATTTGCTTACCGCCCCAATAGGTCCACAGACAATGCAATCGCCATCACACTGCACACTGCTCTAACCCATCTGGACAAGAGGAATACCTATGTAAGATGCTGTTCATTGCCTACAGCTCAGCATTCAACACCATAGTAACCTCCAAACTCATCATTAAGCTTGAGACCCTGGTCCCGGACTTCCTGATGGGCCGCCCCCAGGTGGTGAAGGTAGGAAACAACATCTCCACTCCGCTGATCCTCAACACTGGGGCCCCACAAGGGTGCGTTCTCAGCCCGCTCCTGTACTCCCTGTTCATCCATGACTGCGTGGCCATGCACACCTCCAACTCAATCATCAAGTTTGCAGACGACACTACAGTGGTAGGCTTGATTACCAACAACGACGAGACAGCCTACAGGGAGGAGGTGAGGGCCCTCAGAGTGTGATGTCAGGAAAATACCCTCTCACTCAATGTCAGCAAAACAAAAGAGATGATTGTGGACTTCAGGAAACAGCAGAGGGAGCACCCCCCTATCCACATAGATGGGACAGCAGTGGAGAAGGTGGAAAGTTAACCTCAGGAGGCTGAAGAAATTTGGCTTGTCACCGAAAACCCTCACAAACTTTTACAGATACACAATTGAGAGCATCCTGTCGGGCTGTATCACCGCCTGGTATGGCAACTGCACCGCCCACAACCGTAGGGTTCTCCAGAGGGTGGTGCGGTCTGCACAACGCATCACCGGTGGCAAACTACCTGCCCTCCAGGACACCTACAACACCCGATGTCGCAGGAAGGCATATAAGATAATCATGGACAATAACCACCCGAGCCACTACCTGTTCACCCCACTTCTATCCAAAAGGTCTTCCCGGCTGTATGGAATAACACTTAAGGTTTTCTGGGCTAACAATGTAAGAAATAATACATTAAAACACTAAATACTGCACAGTGTCCTAAGGACTTGAAGCGAAGCTGCCATCTCTATCAGCGCCATCTTGCAGTTATTAATATTCGCTTTTGCTTTTCAAACAGAAAAAAATTATATATACAGTTGAAGTCGGCAGTTTACATACACTTAGGTTGGAGTCATTATAACTAATTTTTCAACCACTCCACAAATTTCTTGTTAACAAACTATAGTTTTGGCAAGTCGGTTAGGACATCTACTTTGTGCATGACACAAGTAATTTTTCCAACAATTGGTTACAGACAGATTATTCCACTTGTAATTCACTGTATCACAATTCCAGTGGGTCAGAAGTTTACATACACTAAGTTGACTGTGCCTTTAAACAGCTTGGAAAATTCCAGAAAATGATGTCATGGCTTTAGAAGCTAGGCTAATTGATATAATTTGAGTCAATTGGAGATGTACCTGTGGATGTATTTCAAGGCCTACCTTCAAACTCAGTGCCTCTTTGCTTGACATCATGAGGAAATCAAAAGAAATCAGCCAAGACCTCAGAAAAAAAATTGTAGACCTCCACAAGTCTGGTTCATCCTTGGGAGCAATTTCCAAACGCCTAAAGGTACCACGTTTATCTGTACAAACGATAGTACGCAAGTATAAACCCCATGGGACCACGCAGCCGTCATACCGCTCAGGAAGGAGACGCATTCTGTCTCCTAGAGATGAACGTACTTTTGTGTGAAAAGTGCAAATCAATCCCAGAACAACAGCAAAGGAACCTTGTGAAGATGCTGGAGGAAACCGGTACAAAAGTATCTATATCCACAGTAAAACAAGTCCTATATCGACATTACCTGAAAGGCCGCTCAGCAAGGAAGAAGCCAGTGCTCCAAAACCGGCATAAAAAAAGCCAGACTACGGTTTGCAACTGCACATGGGAACAAATATTGTACTTTTTGGCGAAATGTGCTCTGGTCTGACGAAACAAAAATAGAACTGTTTGGCCATAATGACTATCGTTATGTTTGAAGGAAAAAGGGAGAGGCTTGCAAGCCGAAGAACACCATCCCAACCGCAAAGCACGGGGTGGCAGCATCATGTTGTGGGGTGCTTTGCTGCAGGAGGGACTGGTGCACTTCCCAAAATAGATGGCATCATGACAAAGGAAAATGATGTGGATATATTGAAGCAACATCTCAAGACATCAGTCAGGAAGTTAAAGCTTGGTCGCAAATGGGTCTTCCAAATGGACAGTGACCCCAAGCATACTTCCAAAGTTGTGGCAAAATGGCTTAAGGACAACAAAGTCAAGGTCTAGGGTGGCCATCACAAAGCCATGACCTCAATCCAATAGAACATTTGTGGACAGAACTGAAAAAGTGTGTGTGAGCAAGGAGGCCTACAAACCTGACTCAGTTACACCAGCTCTGTCAGGAGGAATGGGCCAAAATTCACCCAACTTATTGTGAGAAGATTGTGGAAGGCTACCCAAAACGTTTGACCCAAGTTAAACAATTTATAAGCAATGCTACCAAATACTGAGTGTATGTGTAACAGTATAGCTTCCGACCCTCTCCTCGCCCCAACCTGGGCTCGAACCAGGGACCCTCTGCACACATCAACAGCAGTCACCCACGAAGCATTGTTACCCATCGCGCCACAAAACCCGCGGCCCTTCACAGCGCAAGGGGAACAACTACTTAAGGTCGCAGAGCGAGTGACGTCACCGATTGAACCGCTATTAGCGCGCACCACCGCTAACTAACTAGCCATTTCACATCGGTTACATATGTAAACTTCTCACCCACTGGGAATGTGATGAAAGAAATAAAAGCTGAAATAAATCATTCTCTCTACTATTATTCTGACATTTCACATTCTTAAAATAAAGTGGTGATCCTAACTGACCTAAGACAGGGAATTTTTACTAGGATTAAATGTCAGGAATTGTGAAAAACTGAGTTTAAATGTATTTGAGTAAGGTGTATGTACACTTCCGACTTGAATTGTACGCTTGCTCTGAGAATGTGATCCGGAGCCTCCTTACGAATGGTGTGACGCAATTGTGGAGCATCTGGAGGCTTGCGGAGGCATAATCAAGCTCTGTAACGCATGGCCGTGCGCATCCCAAATGTTTTAATAATGCGGAGGGCTCCGTATAGCTTGACATTGACATGACTGTTTGACGGTAGGTGGGGGAGAGAGGTCCTATATATACAATAAGTTCACTACCTTGAATAATTCTTTCACAACAACTCTACTACGTGAAGAGCAAAAAGTGTGTTTGCTCAGACTTCTGCATCGCAGTAAATGCAGTACGGCTACTGCAGATATCGGATTGGCCATGCAGAGCCTTTAAGTCTCATTGATCTCTACACATCTACAGTACCAGTCACTGGGTACTCATTAAAAGAAAATCGTACATTTTTATATTTTCTACATTGTAGAAAAATAGTGAAGACATCAAAACTATGAAATAACACACATGAAATCATGTAGTAACTAAGAATTAAACAAATCAAAATATATTTTAGATTTTAGATTCTTCAAAGTAGCAACCCTTAGCTTTGATGACAGCTTTGCACACTCTTGGCATTCTCTCAACCAGCTTCACCTGGAATGCTTTTCCAACAGTCTTGAAGGAGTTCCCACATATGCTGAGCACTTGTTGGCTGCTTTTCCTTCACTCTGCGGTCCAACTCTTCCCAAACCATCTCAATTGGGTTAAGGTTGGGTGATTGTGGTTGGCAGGTCATCTGATGCAGCACTCCATTACTCTCCTTCTTTGTGAAATAGCCCTTACACAGCCTGGAGGCGTGTTGGGTCATCGCCCTGTTGAAAAACAAATGATAGTCCCACTAAACGCAAACCAGATGGGATGGCGTGTGGCTGCAGAATGCTGTGGTAGCCATGCTGATTACGTGTGCCTTGAAGTCTAAATAAATCACAGACAGTGTCACCAGCAAAGCACCCCCACACCATCACACCACCTCCTTCATGCTTCAAGATGGGAACCACACATGCGGAGATAATCCGTTCACCTACTCTGCATCTCACAAAGACACGGCAGGTTGGAACCAGAAATCTCAAATTTGGACTCATCAGACCAACGGACATATTTGCACTGGTCTAATGTCCACTGCTCGTGTTTCTTGGCCCAATCAAGTCTCTTCTTATTATTGGTGTCCTTTAGTAGTGGTTTCTTTGCAGCAATTCGGCCATGAAGGCCTGATTCACGCAGTCTCCTCTGAACAGTTGATGTTGAGATGTGTCTGTTACTTGAACTCTATGAAGCATTTATTTGGGCTGCAATTTCTGGTAACTAGGGTACATGGCTGGTAACTCTTATGAACTTATCCTCTGCAGCAGAGGTAACTCTGGGTCTTCCTTTCCTGTGCTGATCCTCATGAGAAACAGTTTCATCATAGCTCTTGATGATTTTTGCATTGACTGACCTTCATGTCTTAAAGTAATGATGGACTGTCGTTTCTCTTTGCTTATTTGAGCTATTCTTGCCATAATATGGACTTGGTCTTTTACCAAATAGGGCTATCTTCTGTGTACCAACCCTACCTTGTCACAAGACAACTGATTTGCTCAAACGCAGGAAAGACATTCGACAAATTAACTTTTAACAAGGCAACAAAGCAAAGGGTGGCTACTTTGAAGAATCTCAAATATAAAATATTTTTTGGGTTACTACATGATTCCATATGTGTTATTTCATAGTTGATACGTCTTCGCTATTATTCTACAAAGTAGAAAATAGTCAAAATAAAGAAACACCCTGGAATGAATAGGTGTGTGTCCAAACTTTTGACTGGTACTGTAATTGAAATGTCCACCTGTGTAATGTGTGGCATGCAAATTCTGAAAATCAGCAGATAAAACAGCTTTATGCATATATTCCAATTCCAGTATACAAGTGTGCTATTTGCTGACCTAGCAAAGTTGATTACAGTTTTTCTCAATTGCTCACAAGACATTTTTGGATCTGTGTTGAAACATACTGTATCTACAGCAGAACTGCAATAATCAAATGCTCAAATACATTTACAGACCTTCTGATAACTTGATTGCTTTTGTACCTGACTTTCATATCTTAGACCACCTTTTGCAAAACTTTAAATACAAATTCCTAAGTGTTTCTTCACAGAATATTAACACATTCTTTCATCATAAGAGAAATATGTGCAATATGGTGTTTACCGATCTGGCAATAAGTAAAAGCTACTGCATAAAATTCTAAATCACCTCATCAGTGTCATACCATGTACAATATAGGAAAATGGGGAATCTAGGCAATGGGGAATGTCAAATTATTATAATTTTTGTACAATATTGTGGACTAGCAGAAATGCAGAAAATGAAGTTAGGTTACTTCTAAGTAACTTTGGGTTACTACTAAGTCGTCTGCATCATCTCCAACATCAACTTACATTATCGAGCTTTGCTTAGTGGATTAAGGTCTATACATTCATATCAGTTGTTTTCTCCATTGTATTCATCTTTCCTTATTTCTATTGTGGATTGTGTTTCTGTGCGCCAATGGAAAGTCTACAAAACTATGAGCAAACCAGCCTATGTATTGAATACATGAGACTGGATTGTGATGATACCGATGAATGAATCCTGCACACAATGTGTTTGTTTTTTGTTTTCTATCAGGAATAATATTTGATTTGATGTGTATGGAAAGGTTTGGTGAAATATGTATGAAAGGAGAGTAATTATTGCCCATGATGCTGCACCTTTGGATAGATGTACGTTGATCATCATGAATTAGTGAATGCAAAACATGTTTTATTGTTCTACTGGGATTTTTAAAAGACACAGACATTCTGTTTTGTCTGCTTGGACTCAAGAAATAAGTATGGTTGCGTTAATCTTTTGATGAATGTATTTGCAATTTTAACGGTATACTATAGTTTTGATGAATGCATTTATGTTTTGAGAAAGCAACTACATTTTGAAAAACGCATTTGCTGCTTTGCAAAAGGCCACAGAGCTCAGTGTCTAGTGCACTTTGTTAAGAAAATCGACAACATTGTTTCAGAAAATGCTTGTACGCAATCGAGAAAAACGATGAAAATTAGGTGCACAGGACAAGTGAGCAAAGGAAAGTTCATTTGAACACACACATGGGAAATCGGAAAGCGGGTCATGGTAATGGGGAGAGAGGAGGGGGCATTGATCCTGGTAAATGATGCCTCTGCATGAGGTGCAGCTTACTGCTCACTGTTTCTATGCATCCACACACACAGGGGAGCTCATTAACGTATTGAAATGGCACACAGGGATCAATGTCTGGCTGAGAGGAGTAGAGGCAAGGAGAGAAGGTAAAAGGGAGAGAGGGGGGGAGAGAGAGAGAGAGATAATTTATTGAGAGTGTTGTGAAGGTCGGTGCATCCTGTACTATCCTGTTTCATGAGCCAAGTGAATTTTGTGATTTCCCTTCCTTGGCAAATCAAAATGGTGGGCCTCTAGGAGCAGTGAGCGCGTCATTAATCATACAATCAAATGCTACCATCACAACATTCATTAGACACAGCTGGCCTCTAAATCATTGCAATACGTTTAGGGGTCAGGATACTGGATAATGTGTGTGTAAGCACTATGAAAGCCCAGACATGACCTACAGGCATATATGTCTATACACAGATACTGTATGTATCTCATGTAATAACTGATATCATATTGAGGTTATCATCATCCAATCATATCAGGTTTGATATAAGACTGAAAAGAAAGTATGTTGGAGGTGGACTTCCCTCCAGGGGATGTGGTGGCCACTCTTGCAATGAACCAGCGCATGAATGATAAACTGCGAGGAGACTTGCACTACACTCCAAGATCACTACATTACTCCACAACCAGAGATTAAAATGCAAAAGGCCATCCGACTCAACGTTCCTTGCCATTTAAATCCCACTGTCAAATTAAGGTCGAATATGAAAGTGAAACTTGAATATGATTGAGTTTTCCAGTGGACTGCCCTAAATTCTCTCAACCATGTTATTCAGCCATTTTACTATTTGATCTGCAATGCAGAATTAGGTTGATTATCCAAGCGTCATGTTTAACACACATTTGGTACACTATGTGCTCTACTTTTCCACCCACACAGTACATCAATACATTCTGATGCATATATGTACAGTATTCAAAATACAAATGTATAACTCATAACTAGTTGAATTATGTTGGTACTAGGGCATAATACTACCTGTAAACATCAGAGATTACATAATGTACCATTTAGAGCAGACAAATGAAGCCTTAGCCAAATGAGCATGCATACATTATTTTTTCAAAACTGTTATGAAAGATTTAACCATTTGCAAACAAAATATATATATATATATGCCAACAACATAAATCAATATTGAGTGGGTGTGTTGCGCAATGTATGTCACAATGCCAACGCATTATGATTGACACCTATTTATCTGAATTCCCATTATGAAATCTGAAATACTCTGTTGTGGGTATGGTATCAACATAAAACCCTATACCCAGTAATTGCCATATAACGATTAATGATGTTAATGATGCATGTGACCATTTTCTAACCAAATCCTTACCTTACTGATGATTAAGGATGAGAAATAGGATGCTCCTCTTCCATAAGACGCTAGTCAATAGGTTGATAATAATGAACTGCAGTTGAAAATCTGTTGCATTGGTATAATTCAAAAGCAATCTGCAATATGCTAATTGGGCATCTGCAGATGGTTTACATCTTACTAATCAACAAATACACTACGGTTTTAAATCTAAGTAATGCTCACTCGGTAGGTGTGCCAATTTAAATTTTAAAATGCCCATGCTGATGACAGATCAATGCTCTTTCGATCAGCATCGTTCGGCGTTGCGCACACGGGCGAGATTCTACCAACCCTTTTGGTCTTGTTGTATTCTGGTTGTACTCAGCGTCTACGGAATTTTCCTGTCAACTTCCTTCTGCATTTGAATGACAAGAAAGATAGCGAATAGGCTACAAGCCTTAGTCCTACGAAAGCCAATAGGATGTCTTGTATTCCAGTTGCTAAGCCCGAGTGGGTAAACTAACAACAGATTCCCATACCGGGTGTGTGTGTGTGTTACCAAGCAATTTAACTATACCAAATAGGCTATAATACAAATGAAAAAACTTTGAATGTAGCCTTATATGCATCAATACGTTTTATTAATGATATCTGAAAGAAAAAAGTCATGGATGATAATATTCTTGGTTTGTAACTGCAAAATCAGTTTTATGTTTATGTGTTGCCATGGTGTTTCTTTCAGTTCAGACCTCACCAGAGTTTATTTTTTTTTAACCTTTTCCCTTGATGACCTTGACAAGTGGACCTCCCTAAGGGTGATGAGTATGCCTACGCTGCCTATGACAGCTCCCTGTCACTTAGCGGAAGATTCACTTCCATAAGCAGCATCGACACCAAAACATCTGGGGTTCCCTCCATCTCCTCTAGAGAGCTGCCAGTAAGCTCTGTGGCCCCTCAGGATGGAATGCTTCTGGCTGAGGCCCCACTGCAGCAGCCTATAGTGATGAGGTGCTGACCACTGGTGGAAACATACACTCCTTCGAAGTAGCCTTGTAGCAGGGGAGAGACCAAGGCAGCAGAGAAAGAACTGTCCTCCACCAGCCTCTCCACTGCTACAGGTGGGAGGAAGAAAACCGTAAGAACTGTCTGCTTCCAGGGACTCTGGAGAGCACTGAGAGGCAGAGGAAAGGAGAAGCAGCCTGTAAGCAATTACTAGTAATCATACTGTAATACTTTGTTGTACTCTTGTTCATTTCTTAAATATACAATGGTAAATCTCATGAGATTTGTATCAAATAGATACTTGGAAAACATGATTAGATATTTGAATGCAGTTGTCATTGTAGCAACACATCCTGTTAACACAGAATATTATATAGAAAATATGTTGTGAATAACTGTCATTTCTTTTTTCAGGCTCACCGAGTGGCAATAAAATAGCCTACAGTCTGTGACCGCCGTAAATCTCCCCGGCAGGAACACAGAACCTAACAGAAGGAGGCTGGGGTTGTGGTGGGAGCAAGAAGCCAGAGCATAGAACTTTTTAGATTTTCCAGTGATGAAGACATGGGTATCTCATGGTATGGTGGGGTATGCAAAATAGGTCAACTTTGAGCACCTTGATCTCGTGAATGTTTTGGCATTCAGGTCCAAAAAGTCACTTTCGAAACGCTTCTACAATGGGCAAATATATATGGAAGGTTTTGTTCAAAATAAAAAGGGGTGCGGACAAAAAGTGATTGAATTCAAATAGTTTACCCTACTGTCTAATATGAGAAAAATCCACTGTGCACATACATGAAATGAAACTGAGAAGTAGGCTACAATACTAGAAATGCAGGATTTAAAGTATGAAATTGCATTATTCTTAGAACAGACTAAGTCAGAACTGTTACAAAAGATATTCAGAGTCATTAGAAAAGCATCTGCCTGTCAAACTGTTACTGGAGGCCATGAAACGCCCTGAAGTTTCATGAGAGACATGAATATTCAAAGACATGAATATTCAAAGACAAGGCATAACATTTTATTTAAATTAGCATAAAATAACTAGGTTCCCACATGTGTAATAGGCTACAGTAGTCTAGCGTAACCATACTCGTTGTTTTCATGTACCCTAGGTGCTCGATGAGGCTAATAGTAGCCCTAATAAAATAATCTTAGAATCTCTGTCATAGGCTATGGAAAATATTTTTATATATGGTAATAAATAAATGCACTTACATACAGTACAAGTCAAAGGTTTGGACACCTACTCATTCAAAGGTTTTTCTTTATTTTTACTATTCTACAGTAGCCACCCTTTGCCTTGAAGACAGCTTTGCACACTCTTGGCATTCTCTCAACCAGCTTCATGAGGTAGTCACTGTAACGTAGACGCTGGGAGTCGGGAAGCAAGTGCAGGTGGTGAATTTAATAATAAACGGAACATAAGAAACACGAGTAGCGTACAGAAATGAAACACAGTCAAGACTGCCTGGGGATTGGAAGTAAGGGAGTGACAGATATAGGGGAGGTAATCTGTGAAGTGATGGAGTCCATGAATGCCAGGTGCGTGTAATGATGAATGCCAGGACTGGTGGTTAGTAAACCGGCGATGTCGAAAGGCGGAGGGGAGGAGCAGGAGTAGACGTGACAGTACCACCCCCCCAGAAGCGTGGCTCCAGCCACAGGACGACGGCTAAGAAGGAAATCACAGATGTTGGGGTCCAGAGTGTCCTCCAATGGAACTCAACACCCCTCCCAGTCCACCAGGTACTGGAGCCGACCCCCACGACGTCGGGAGTCCAGTAGGGATCTGTCAGCATATGCGGGACCTCCCTCGATGTCCAGGGGGGAGATGGGGTGTCATGGGGGACAGCATCAGCCAGGGGACCAGGAACCACCGGAAGGGAGACATGAAATGAATGTGAGATAAGCTGCAGCCTATACGTCACCTCACTGACCCTCCGGAGAACCTTCAGGCCCCACAAACCGGGGCTCAGCTTCTTGCAGGGATGGCAGAGTGAGAGGTTCCTGGTGGAGAGCCAGACGCGATCACCAGGATGGAACGCGGGCGCCTTACTGCAGTGGTGATCCGCCTGCTCCTTCTGACAATGGACGGCACGCTGGAGCCTCACTCCAAACCTCTGCATGCCGGAGGAACCAGTCGTCCACCGCAGGGGCCTCGGTCTGGCTCAGAGTCAATGGAGCCAGGGCAGGCTGATAACCCAGGACACACAAGGGAATAAGTCCGGTGGAGGAGTGACGTAATGAATTCTGGGCACATTTCGCCCAGGAAAAATATTAAAAATAAATAAAATGAATGAATAAATATATATATACACTGCTCAAAATAAATAAAGGGAACACTTAAACAACACATCCTAGATCTGAATGAAAGAAATAATCTTCTTAAATACTTTTTTCTTTACATAGTTGAATGTGCTGACAACAAAATCACACAAAAATAATCAATGGAAATCCAATTTATCAAGCCATGGAGGTCTGGATTTGGAGTCACACTCAAAATTAAAGTGGAAAACCACACTAAAGGCTGATCCAACTTTGATGTAATGTCCTTAAAACAAGTCAAAATGAGGCTCAGTAGTGTGTGTGGCCTCCACGTGCCTGTATGACCTCCCTACAACGCCTGGGCATGCTCCTGATGAGGTGGCGGATGGTCTCCTGAGGGATCTCCTCCCAGACCTGGACTAAAGCATCCGCCAACTCCTGGACAGTCTGTGGTGCAACGTGGCGTTGGTGGATGGAGCGAGACATGATGTCCCAGATGTGCTCAATTGGATTCAGGTCTGGGGAACGGGCGGGCCAGTCCATAGCATCAATGCCTTCCTATTGCAGGAACTGCTGACACACTCCAGCCACATGAGGTCTAGCATTGTCTTGCATTAGGAGGAACCCAGGGCCAACCGCACCAGCATATGGTCTCACAAGGGGTCTGAGGATCTCATCTCGGTACCTAATGGCAGTCAGGCTACCTCTGGCGAGCACATGGAGGGCTGTGCGGCCGCCCAAAGAAATGCCACCCCACACCATGACTGACCCACCGCCAAACCGGTCATGCTGGAGGATGTTGCAGGCAGCAGAACGTTCTCCACGGCGTCTCCAGACTCTGTCACGTCTGTCATATGTGCTCAGTGTGAACCTGCTTCATCTGTGAAGAGCACAGGGCGCCAGTGGCGAATTTGCCAATCTTGGTGTTCTCTGGCAAATGCCAAATGTCCTGCACGGTGTTGGGCTGTAAGCACAACCCCCACCTGTGGACGTCGGGCCCTCATACCACCCTCATGGAGTCTGTTTCTGACCGTTTGAGCAGACACATGCACATTTGTGGCCTGCTGGAGGTCCTTTTGCAGGGCTCTGGCAGTGCTCCTCCTGCTCCTCCTTGCACAAAGGCGGAGGTAGCGGTCCTGCTGCTGGGTTGTTGCCCTCCTACGGCCTCCTCCACATCTCCTGATGTACTGGCCTATCTCCTGGTAGCGCCTCCATGCTCTGGACACTACGCTGACAGACACAGCAAACCTTCTTGCCACAGCTCGCATTGATGTGCCATCCTGGATGAGCTGCACTACCTGAGCTACTTGTGTGGGTTGTAGACTCCGTCTCATGCTACCACTAGAGTGAAAGCACCGCCAGCATTCAAAAGTGACCAAAACATCAGCCAGGAAGCATAGGAACTGAGAAGTGGTCTGTGGTTACCACCTGCAGAAGCACTCCTTTATTGGGGGTGTCTTGCTAATTGCCTATTATTTCCACCTGTTGTCTATTCCATTTGCACAACAGCATGTGAAATGTATTGTCAATCAGTGTTGCTTCCTAAGTGGACAGTTTGATTTCACAGAAGTGTGATTGACTTGGAGTTACATTGTGTTGTTTAAGTGTTCCCTTTATTTTTTTGAGCAGTATATATATATATATATATATATATATTTTTTTTTTTATTTTATTTTTTTTAATTTTTTTTTAATTATAAATATAAAATCGGGCCCACTCCCCATGCCGGTCCTGGTGGTGACTCCTCAGGAACCTCCCCAGCTCCTGGTTAATCCTCTCCACCTGCCCGTTGGAATGAGGCCGGTACTCGGAAGGGAGGCTGATCATGACCCCCAGTTTCTCCATGAAAGCCCTCCATACCGTGACGTGAATGGGGGGCAATGGTTGGAGACGATGTCCTCCGGAAGACCTGATGGAACAGTGCCTCAGCAACCTGGAGAGGGGTAGGGAGACCAGAGAGAGGAATAAACCGGCCTGATTTAGAAAATCTGTCCACAACCACCAAAATGGTGGTGAAACCATCAGAGGGGAGATCGGTAACAAAGTCAATGGACAGATGAGACAAGGGATGCTGAGGCACGGGAAGGAGTTGCCTTGCTGGAGCGTACCGGGGAGACAGTTTGGGCACACACAGAACAGGAGTTGACGTAACGAGTAACGTCCTGCGCCAAGGTAGGCCACCAATACTTTTCGGAGAGCGATTGTATAGTACGGGGATCCCAGCTTTTTTGTAAATGACATCGCCGAAGTCGCGGATCGGTAGGATGGTCAGTTTTCCGAGGGTATGATTGTCAGCATGAGTGAAGGATGCTTTGTTGCGAAATAGGAAGCCAATTCTAGATTTAACTTTGGATTGGAGATGTTTGATGTGAGTCTGGAAGGAGAGTTTACAGTCTAACCAGACACCTAGGTATTTGTAGTTGTCCACATATTCTAAGTCAGATCCGTCCAGAGTAGTGATGCTGGACGGGCGGGCAGGTGCAGGCAGCGATCGGTTGAAGAGCATCCATTTTGTTTTACTTGTATTTAAGAGCAGTTGGAGGCCACGGAAGGAGAGTTGTATGGCATTGAAGCTCGTCTGGAGGGTTGTTAACACAGTGTCGAAAGAAGGGCCAGAAGTATACAGAATGGTGTCGTCTGCGTAGAGGTGGATGAGAGACTCACCAGCAGAAAGAGCGACATCATTGATGTATACAGAGAAGAGAGTTGGCTCAAGAATTGAACCCTGTGGCACCCCCATAGAGACTGCCAGAGGCCCGGACAACAGGCCCTCCGATTTGACACACTGAACTCTATCAGAGAAGTAGTTGGTGAACCAGGCGAGGCAATCATTTGAGAAACCAAGGCTGTTGAGTCTGCTGATGAGGATGTGGTGATTGACAGAGTCGAAAGCATTGGCCAGGTCAATGAATACGGCTGCACAGTATTGTTTCTTATCGATGGCGGTTAAGATAGCGTTTAGGACCTTGAGCGTGGCTGAGGTGCACCCATGACCAGCTCTGAAACCAGATTGCATAGCGGAGAGGGTACGGTGGGATTCGAAATGGTCGGTAATCTGTTTGTTGACTTGGCTTTCGAAGACCTTTTGAAAGGCAGGGTAGGATAGATATAGGTCTGCAGCAGTTTGGGTCAAGAGTGTCCCCCCCTTTGAAGAGGGGGATGACCACAGCTGCTTTCCAATCTTTGGGAATCTCAGACGACACAAAAGAGAGGTTGAACAGGCTAGTAATAGGGGTTGCAACAATTTCGGCAGATAATTTTAGAAAGAAAGGGTCCAGATTGTCTAGCCCAGCTGATTTGTAGGGCTCCAGATTTTGCAGCTCTTTCAGAACATCAGCTGACTGGATTTGGGAGAAGGAGAAATGGGGAAGGCTTGGGCGAGTTGCTGTGGGGGGTGCAGTGCTGTTCACCGGGGTACCCAGGTGGAAAGCATGGCCAGCCGTAGAAAAATGCTTATTGAAATTCTCAATTATAGTGGATTTATCGGTGGTGACAGAGTTTCCTATCCTCAGTGCAGTGGGCAGCTGGGAGGAGGTGCTCTTATTCTCCATGGACTTTATAGTGTCCCAGAACTTTTTTGAGTTTGTGTTGCAGAAAGCAAATTTCTGCTTGAAAAAGCTAGCCTTGTTGGCTTTTCTAACTGCCTGTGTATATTGGTTTCTAACTTCCCTGAAAAGCTGGATGTCACGGGGGCTGTTCGATGCTAATGCAGAACGCCACAGGATGTTTTTGTGTTGGTTAAGGGCAGTCAGGTCTGGAGAGAACCAAGGGCTATCTCTGTTCCTGGTTCTAAATTTCTTGAACGGGGCATGCTTATTTAAGATGGTGAGAAAGGCATTTAAAAAAAATAACCAGGCATCCTCTACTGACGGGATGAGGTCAATATCCTTCCAGGATACCCGGGCCAGGTCGATTAGAAAGGCCTGCTCGCTGAAGTGTTTCAGGGAGCGTTTGACAGTGATGAGTGGTTGTTTGACCACTGACCCATTACGGATGCAGGCAATGAGGTAGTGATCGCTGAGATCTTGGTTGAAAACAGCAGAGGTGTATTTAGAGGGCAAGTTGGTTAGGATGATATCTATGAGGTTGACCGTGTTTACGGCTTTGGGGTTGTACCTGGTAGTTCATTGATAATTTGTGTGAGATTGAGGGCATCAAGCTTAGATTGTAGGATGGCTGGGGTGTTAAGCATGTCCCAGTTTAGGTCACCTAGCAGCACGAGCTCTGAAGATAGATGGGGGCCAATCAGTTCACATATGGTGTCCAGAGCACAGCTGGGGGCAGAGGGTGGTCTATAGCAAGCGGCAACAGTGAGAGACTTGTTTTTAGAGAGGTGGATTTTTAAAAGTAGAAGTTCAAATTGTTTGGGTACAGACCTGGATCGTAGGACAGAACTCTGCAGGCTATCTCTGTAGTAGATTGCATCACCGCCCTCTTTGGCCGTCCTATCTTGTCTGAAAATATTGTAGTTAGGGATGGAGATTTCAGAGTTTTTGGTGGTCTTCCTAAGCCACGATTCAGACACTGCTAGGACATCCGGTTTGGCAGAGTGTGCTAAAGCAGTGAATAAAACAAACTTAGGGAGGAGGCTTCTAATGTTAACATGCATGAAACCAAGGCTATTACGGTTACAGAAGTCATCAAAAAAGAGCACCTGGGGAATAGGAATGGAGCTAGGCACTGCAGGGCCTGGATTCACCTCAACATCGCCAGAGGAACAGAGGAGGAGTAGGTTAAGGGTACGGCTAAAGCTATGAGAATTGATCGTCTAGGACGTCTGGAACAGAGAGTAAAAGGAGCAGGTTTCTGGGGGTGATACTTTGAATAATATGAAATATATTTTGATTTGTTTAATACTTTTTTGGTTACCACATGATTCCATGTGTGTTATTTCATAGTTTTGATGTCTTCACTATTATTCTACAATGTAAATTTGCAAGGGTTATTGACGACGGAAAATGTGACGATCTCCCAGGCTCCTAAGCCTGTGTAGGGACCAGACATGGATAATTTATTGGTTCTACTAAGCTAACATATGGATTTTTTTTAAGATGGTCATACCATGGATCATTTAGCCATTTCATTTTGAATTTTAGGACTCCAAGTATAAAATGCATTTGATAAAATATTGAATTAGGTTTTTACCCTTATAGCCCATAGTAGCGCATTGAATAACACATTCAGAAATGACAAAAAAGACAGCCAAAATACATTGTGTGTGTCCTATATGTAGGAGTTATAATAAAGCTCAGGAAATGTTTTTTGACACATATTTAACCCCTTACTTTTGTTGGCACCAATCTACCTCCATACTTCCATTCATTTGTATGGGTTACCTTCAGACGAGTCCGGAGAAAACCATTGTGTTCCTGAGTCTCCCCTTTCCATAGAGTGGTCATATTAGTTTGTCGGCCAAACAGTTCAGAAGCACCAGACGTTTTCACGAAAATAATGATTTTCGGGATGTCTCATGGTCTGACAAATAGACTCTTAAGGATTTAACAGATGAAGGAGGGAGCATTTTGATGACTGATTTTCAGGTAGTTAATGAGTATTTGTAGCTTATAGGATATTTTTATTTTTCATCCCTCACAGTAGGCGGCTGCAATACAACTTTTGGATGTAGTCTGCCATAAAACCCCCAATGACGAAGACAATTAAAAAAAAATTACCAAAGATTTTTATAACTAACCCAAGTTAGACCAGAGGCTGTCGTTTACAATTGGAGCAAATTCATCATAGGGTGAGTTAGTAGATAGCTAGAAGTACATTTACGAACGCACCCATAGTGGGCAGAGCCAAGCACGCGCTAGTGAGATCATATTGGCATGTTCTAGCATTTATTAAGTGCGCAATAACAATTGGCCCTTGAATTCCTTCTAAACAACGCAATGTTGTTTTACTTTGGCAATGGGTAAAGTCTACAAAATACAGTCCACTCTGTTTGTTACAGATTCTAGTGTTGGAAACAGAAAACTGTATGGAGATCAAATGTTTCACCGTTGAGAAAATTTTCTGAATGTCGGCCAAAATCCATCTCGCTTCATCTTCTCCAACTCACGGCCACTGGGCTTCCTCTTATCACTTTACAGCTACCCTGGGTACGCTCTGACTTCATCGTATACCGTGGAGTATATTTTGTAGTGATTGGAAACGCCAACCGGATACTTCATATTTATACATCCGGAATTTAAAAATAATAATAATACATTATAAATCCGGTGAAATATTTGGCTCGTATCTGTAAGACGCATTTCGATTGGATGAAAAACGCAAGCCAATCATAGCTCTGAATGGAACGAGGCTATTTCGCAATTCGATTACATTCATGGTTTAGAACCTGTGCGTTGATGTTGTTTCAATGTCAATGAAAAAAACGTGAATATTGTATACGATGAATACTATAAGGTCGTCGGTTTACCGGTTTCATGGAGTGATATGTTCCACCAGGTAATTACATTCTTCAAATTAATATAAAATGGAATGTTTGAGAAGTCATGGCAAGGTATTTTGAGGTTCAACCTCGGCAAACTAGCGCTAGCTAGGCTAACTCTGGATATGTACACCTTAACGGTACATTCTTGGGCTAGATATGTACTTAAATGATGCTGCAGCAGTGTTGCAGGCTTTCTTTGCACGTTTGATTGTGGCTTCGACTGTAACGAAGCTAGTTTAATTACACCCACCACTAACCATATCAAATATGTTGCTTGTGTGATTAATCAGGCTGTTAATTTTCATTAAAAGCCAAGTATGTTGAATAAAATGTACATTTGAATTTACTATCGTCCAATATGCTTGTCCAGTTGCAGGTGGTGAATTTGAATTTAGAAAATGCTCAATTATTAAATTTTTTTATTTTTTTTTATTTTAATTGCTGGATTAAGTAATCAAACGATGTGCACGCCGCCAGCTTCTCTATTTCAAATCTTATCTCATTGTTTGAGACAGGTGGGTGTCCACTCCAAAGGGCTGCATGTCATGATACCTGTCTTTGAAATAGACAATGTTGGATTACTTCTTGGAGCAATTTTTTATTTATTTTTATAATGGATCATTTTCTAAATTCAAACGCACCAAATGCAACTGGACACAGACATTTTTGAAGATACATATTTGGCTGAATCGAGAACCAAGATAGTATCACCAATACCAGGTTAGTTGAAAAATCTATATTGCACCATTTTGTATAGGCAAACCTGTAACTTCCAGTAATAACCAAAGATTTTTGGTATCCATATCACATTATCTGCTGTACAATCTGTAGCTAGAGTAAACAATACTTTCCTGTGGATATTTTGTCTCAAATTTCAACCGGTATAGTAAGTTAAAATGATGGTTTTTCTCAACATTCTGGCTTGATTGATTTTGCACACCAATGTTTCAGGCTGTATATACCAAGTAATTGTGAATTATAGCCTGATAAATCAGACAAATATTGCCTGCTTCTGTTTTCCTTCCAATGATTGAACTTTGAGTGAACTAGCTATCCATGAACACATTCTAACTAACCCTTATGACCAAGTCTGCTTTAAAAAGCAAACTAAGCTAGCTAGTTATAAACTTTCACAAACCAACAGCCATGTTTTCCTAAAGCTTGAATGCCTTAGCACTCTGCTGAATAGTTTACATGGTTAAATCATGAAACTGACATTTCATACTCTTATTATCCAGCAGGATTTTTGCACTACAGCTTCCAGGATCCAGTGGCGCCCAGCTGCGATCACTGAGTGATGGGGTTCTGTCCCGGGCCAGTGTACCTCCCCTGACCTCTCGGTGTGGTCCTCTCACATCACAGGCAGAGGGGTCAGGAGTGTTCCAGCAACTCCCCTGGCACCACCAGCAGGTTCGCACAGGGAAGCGGGGCACAGAGTACCAGCCCAAGAATATAAAGCGGAAGCGGACCCACGGCTGGATCAAGAGGATCAGCACGCAGGGTGGCATCGAGGTGATTCTCCGTAGGATGCTAAAAGGACGGAAATCCCTCTCACACTAAGCACCCAATGGACTATTTTGTCAGTAAACTTATCAAAGTTGTGGTGCAAAGGTGCCCAGGTTTTACTACCATGTGGAAGATGCAACACAAATAGGCACAAAAAATGGCGATGCCTTCCAATTATGTAGTCAACACCATGCACATTTACATTAAAACATTCCAAACAGTCCCTTTACAAGTAAGAATGTTGAATAAACTTCATTTGAACTTACTCTGTTGATTGTCTGGTGTCGGTAGACATTTTTGACAAAATATCCACAGGAAAGTATTATTAGCCTGACTTTGAAACGTGGGTCTCTGTGTGTAGCAATCAAGATTTGTTTGCTCATGACCAAAGGCACATGCACAAGATGGAAGTACATGCACGTGATGCATGCATGTAACCAACGTCTGCAGGTGTTGATATGGTTTTCCGCATGTTCCAGGTGATATACATTTCAACGGCAGTACCTGCGCTCTAAAAAGTGGGGTAAACAACACTTTCCTATGTATATTTTGTCAAAAATGTTGAGTGGCTGAAGGACCAACCACACAGGTAACCAGTAGAGTAAATTCAGATGTCATTTTATTCAACATTCTGGCTTGTAAGGAAAACTTGATTTCACATTAAAGTCTGATTTATTAGGCAATCTAAGAACCTGCAGACTTGTTGGTCCAGTTTTGTGTAGAGCTGGATGTCTGAGTTATTGGATATGTGAAGGCAGCAGTGGCGGTCAGTGCCATTTAAGATGAGGGAGGACGCAAAAAAATAATCGTGAGCGTGGCCTTATTTCCCTTACAGCATGTTGGATGACTCATTCGTATTCCATTCACCCAGTTCAGTGTAACAGCGATAGGTTTAGGCTAAACATCATGAGGTTGCACAACCTAGCCTATGAATGAAAGTTTACAATGTAGGTTGAGAGAAAAATTTGACGTGACAGTGACACATTCAATACCACCTTGCACACTCTTGCCTGCATCGAGCTGATATAGGTTGTAGTCATTAGTCCAACAGTTGCAAACGAGTTTCTATTGAACAAATTCAGTTATGTTTATCCCGTTCCGTTTTTCAACAGAATCGGCGGAGTAAATACACCCCTGATCACGCGTAAACACAGTTCACTTTCATAGCAGCCACGTCGTATTCCTTCTCTCATCTTTGCACTCTCCTCCTCTCACCTTATCCCTTCACATCAGCTGAAAATAATATTTCCAAGCCAAACCATATAACCACTACACACAGCCTACATCTTTGTCACCATATTAGCTAAAGTAACGTCATAGTCAAAATAGCAAATAGAACTAACACGTTAGTAAACCCGCTACAATCATTCAGTAACATTATAGTGTACAGTCAATAAGCAGTTTAGCACTTACACCGGCGGGCCACGGTGGCAATACATTTGTAAAATCAAAAGCTTACCTTGACAGAGTTCCAGTGTTGTGTTGGATAGTCATAGCCAGCTAGCTAACATAGCATCCCTCTGTTTGAGTAGGCTAAACTAGCTAGCAGCATTTTCTAGCTAAGTAAGTGAAATTGAAAGTGAAAAACATTGACAATCTCTCTCTTGCTTCTTCAGTTTGGAAGAAATACATTTGTTCAAAACTGTTTAACTATTGTCTTTCTCTGTCTTTGAGTCAACTCACCACGTTATGCACTGCAGTGCTAGCTAGCAGTAGCTTATGATTTCAGTACTAGATTTATTCCCTGATCCTTTGATTGGGTGAACAACATGTCAGTTCATGCAGCAAGAGCTCTGATAGGTTGGAGGACGTCCTCCGGAGGTTGTCATAATTACTGTGTAAGTCTATGGAAAGGGGTGAGAACCATGAGCCTCGTAGGTTTTGTATTGAAGTCAATGTACCCAGAGGAAGACGGAAGCTAGCTGTCCTCCGGCTAGACCATGGTGCTATCCTACAGATTGTTGTTGAGGCTACTGTAGACCTTCATTGCGAAACAGTATGTTTTAATCAATTATTTAGTGAGGTGAAAATATTTAGTATTGTTTTATCAAAAAAGGACAACTTTTTATATGTTTTATAATTTAAATTTTTATGAAATTCACTGAGGAGGATGGTCCTCCCCTTCATCCTATGAGTAGCCTCTACTGGAAGGCAGATGTATTTGACCATGAAAAGGATTTTCAATGTCTTTCTCATCTATTTCAGACTCAATCTTGGAAAGACTTGGTAGGTTGGTGCAGTAAGTCCATTTAGCATAAATGGCATATGGAAGCAACTGTGATAAAGTAGTTTTACTTATGCACCTGTCAACATGCTGTGGTGCGGTTGAACTAGTTCCTGAATTTGAATATTGGACTTTTAATATGCAAGTGCTGGGATATAAGCATCTGTGCTGTTTGTGTAAGCTATTTAGTTGCTGCGAAAATAAATACATCTTCGGACCTTCATACCATGCTGATACACAGTTGTCATTCAAGTTTGTATCTTGCTTAAGTAAAAATACTGTGTTTCAGGGGGGGAGGAAATAAGCATTTTTATTAGCATGAATGAGTGATGGAAGAAAACCATGGTTAACGTATTTTATATCTCTATGTCTGTGTTAATATCTCCTTGTGAGAATAATTTCACAAACGTTGATACTGAATAACAATGAATTTGTATGCCATGGCTAGCTACTGCTTATCACTGCCTCTTCGCCATCAAATCACTTGACGGGATCCTATTGGCGGGCTGGTTTCTCGTGTGAAAACTAGTGACCTATTGAGCATTGTCCTTTTACGACCGTCCATCCTCTCCTGCAGCCAATGGAGCACCAGGCAAGAAGAAGAGGAACGCCCATATACGGACTAGCAACAAATATGGAGTATATGGAATTGTTATGCTAACTTGCGTGCTAGCTAGCCAGCCATCAAGTATGCTTGATTATTCGATTCAAAATAGTTTGATTATCTCAAACCGAATTTCACAAAAACAACATCTCATGATTTGATTGTGTCATAGTCTACGCGAACTTGTAAATAACCAGCGGTTTCTTAGCTACGACAAAACACTGTCTAGTAGCAAGCTAGCTAACGTTAGTGAGTTGCTAGATAGAAATAACGGGTTGTCTAGTTAGGAAACTGGTGTTCTTGCTAGCTTATAGAATACTTGTAAATGACTAGGAATTGATGCACACATTCCTTGTACTTTGTGCAATCTTGAATATTTCAGATAGCCAACGCTGTAAAGCGTATTTTGCTTTAATTAAGTTAGCAAGCTACGCATGTTCGTGTTACTGTAGCTAACATTTTCCACGCGCATCAGCTAACGCATCATCTTTTAGTCTGTTGTCTTTCTGTGGTAGAAAGCCACCATGGATAAGGTAACGTCTTTTTCTTTTATGTAGCTTTCAAGCTAAAAATATTATGTTTACAGTTGACTGCTAGCTAACTAAGTTACCCTGTTTTGACTATGAACTAGTTCAATTTTGGCCCTGTATTTACTTATTCGTCATCAAGCTGGCTTAGCTAACAGCATATGACAGCTAGAAAAAAGAAAGTTGAATAATATATGCTTAACGTTATGTTGTCCCTTGATAATACATTAGATAAGTAGCTATCTAGTTAGGTAGGCCAATGTCATTTGGGTAGGTACCACAATTGTTCAGTTGGCTACCCAGGAAGATATTTCCCAATCCCAATGTTCAGAATTGAAGTATCCTAAAAAGCTAGAGTAACGTTAGTCAGCTAGGTTCATTTCTCACATTTGCATTCTTTCCTAAACAGGCAGAGTTTTTAAAAGGACTACCTGTCTACAACAAAAGCAATTTCAGCAGATTTCATGCAGACTCTGTCTGCAAAGCGTCAGTAAGTGTCTTCTTGCCCTTAGTTCTGTATGTCAAAGTAATTCCATATTAATGTGATTGTTTTTGCGTTGTCACCAGAGAGCATGAATTGCTAATGGCCAAAATAGATATTGAATTTAGTGCCAAACAATGCATATTGTAATTGGTCTTTATATTTCTCGCCTGTTGTTTGGGTTAGTCAGTTAGTGGACACATACTTGATTTAGACCCTCTCACCTATTTCTCACCTATTTCTGTCTCTTTCAGAACCGGAGGCCGTCTGTGTATCTCCCAACTCGGGAGTATCCATCAGAACAGAGTGAGTGTCCCATCAGATTCAAATGATACTCTGTTCTCACAGTATATGCGTGCTAGTGTGTACTTCGGATCTGAATGTTGTGTAGTTTGACAGATAAAGGTTACACATTATTGATTAGCCTTTAGACCCAACGTTGAATTGTATTGGATTCAATAGAAGGATAGTATAACTTTACTGGTTGTCCATGTGGTTGGTTCTTTTGCAGGTAGGAATGTGAGACAATATATCCACAGGAAAGTATAATTACATCAACTTTTCAAGGCGCTGGCAGTGTGTTCAGATTTTGATCACCTGAAGCATGAGCAGAACCATGTATTCACGTGCACGAGCTCGGGAAGTATGCATGTGTCTCATGCATGCATTTTTATCACCTGAAACACATGCTTCAGGTGATAGTAATCTGAACGCATTACCAACGGTTGAAAAGTTGATGTAATGATAATATATCAACAGGAAAGTGTCTCACATTCCTACCTGCAAAAGGACCAACCACATGGACAACCAGGAAAATAAGTTAACTCATTTTATTTAACATTCTGTCTTGTAGAGGATACTTTCCTCATCCAAACGCTCATTGATATACAGTACCAGTCAAAAGTTTGGACACACCTACTCATTTAAGGGTTTTTCTTTTTTTTTTACTATTTTATTCGTTGTAGAATAATAGTGAAGACATCACAACTATGAAATAACACACATGGAATCATGTAGTAACCAAAAAAGTGTTAAACAAATCAAAATATATTTGAGATTCTTCAAAGTAGCCACCCTTTGCCTTGATGACAGCTTTGCACAGTCTTGGCATTCTCTCAACCAGCTTCACCTGGAATGCTTTTTCAACAGTCTTGAAGGAGTTCCCACATATGCTGAGCACTTGTTGGCTGCTTTTCCTTCATTCCAAAGTCCAACTCATCCCAAACCATCTCAATTGGGTTGAGGTCAGGTGATTGGAGGACAGGTCATCTGATGCATCACTCCTCCTTGGTCAAATAGCCCTTACACAGCCTGGGGGTGTGTTTTGGGTCATTGTCCTGTTGAAAAACAAATGATAGTCACATTAAGCGCAAACCAGATGGGATGGCGTATCGCTGAAGAATGCTGTGGTAGCCATGCTGGTTAAGTGTGCCTTGAATTTTAAATAAATTACTGACAGTGTCACCTGCAAAGCACCATCACACCTCCTCCATCTCCTCCTTTCTTGGCATTTCCCGAATTGACTGACCTTCATGTCTTAAAGTAATGATGGGTTTCTCTTTGCTTATTTGAGCTGTTCTTGCCATAATATGGACTTGGTCTTTTACCAAATAGGGCTCTCTTCTGTATACCACCCATACCTTGTCACAACACAACTGATTGGCTCAAATGCATTAAGAAGGAAAGAAATTTCACAAATGAACTTTTAACAATATACACCTGTTAATTGAAATGCATTCGAGGTGACTACCTAATAAAGCTGGTTGAGAGAATGCCAAGTGTACAAAGCTTTCATCAAGGCAAAGGATTGCTATTTTGAAGAATGTCAAATATAAAATATATTTTGATTTGTTTAACAGTTTTTTGGTGGTGTTACTACATGATGCCATATGTGTTATTTCATAGTTTTCATGTCTTCATTATTATTCTAAAATGTAGAAAATAGTCAAAATTAAGAAAAACCCTAGAATGAGTAGGTGTGTCCAAACTTTTGACTGGTACTGTAATTGAAATGTCCACCTGTGTAATGCGTGCCATTCAAATTCTGAACATCAGCAGATAAAACTGCTTTATATGCATATATTCCAATTCCGGTATACAAGTGTGTTATTTGCTGACCTAGCAAAGTTTATTACAGTATAGTAAAAATATAGACAAACCCTTTGAATCAGTAGGTGTGTCAACTTTTGACTGGTACTGTACATTCTCTTGTGATTTTATATTGTTTTTTGATCAGATATTTTTTCTTCTAAGTCATTGTCACAGAGAAGACAAATATCCTATTGAGATATCTTCACCAACAGTGGGACAAAAAGGTAAAATATTGAGGAAGTTGATACCTTCCTAATGCATTGTTTCTTCACACGATATAGACACTGTATTGTAGTTTACTGTAGGTGAGCTAGTTTTCCAACCCCTCTCTGTATTTTGTCTCGACAGAATGCGGCCAAAAAGCGGGAGCAGGAGCAAGCTGAGGGGGAGAACACTGCACCCCCACGGAAAATTGCCAGAACCGACAGTCGGGAATTGAATGAGGACTCATAGAGTGCTGTACACACACAGAACTACAGATAAAGAAGCACACAGGCAAAGTTGCATTTGACAGACAGGACATACCACTTCCTACATCGTACAACATGATCTTGGGATGTTGACAGTTTTGTCTTTGTATTTTACTTTAGCATTTTTTATTTTCCCTTAACTGTACTTTTTTAAGTCTTTGATTGGCACATAGCTGAAAAGCTCTGTCTTCATAACAATAACATTACCTCCTCCACCCTAGGACTCATATTTAATTGTTGCTTGACCATGTTTTTACGTGAGGAGCATTTTCAGTGCCCTTGTTTGCTTTCATTAGTTTATTTGTACTATATGTGTATTTTGACCTGCATGTTTTAAAGTCATGTCCATTTTTAATCAATTAGGTTCTATGCCATTTATGTACATCCTTCTGGGCTTGGAGTAAATAGAATATGGTCTCCACAGCCTCTTATTTTAGTTTGAGATAAATACGATGATGGAGGTATACCATAACACTGAAGGATTTTTGTGAGATCCCCAACAATTGTTACCGTTACTGAAAAGGGAAGACTGTGTCTAGACTTCATATTGAATTAGTCTCAGGTTGTTATGGGGAATGCTGCCTCAGAAGGCTGCATTCCTGAAAGTCTCCTAGTGATTTATTTGCCTTAATGGAAATGTTTCTTGATCAATTAAGGACCCTCACTCTGTTTACATTGTGATGACAGTGGAGGAAATGTACACACTGTTGAGTTAACGAGGGGATTAATGGTGTGAATATGGAGAATGCTCCTACAGGCTCATATTGGGGCAAACCCTTTTACAGTATAAAAACAGACCAATTTTGCAGCAATACATAACACACGATGCTCGATGTTTGTCAATGTGCATAAACGTTGTTTCCCCCGTAGACGTGCTACAATCTACCACTAGCAGCTAGATTGTCATCACATCTAGAAAAGTTATCTTGATGCAGATATGTGTCTGGATAGTATAGGGAAGTGGACTTACCTGACTCTTAACATGACATGGCTCCACAAGTAAAAGCATAGCTGCTGAGTTGCAACTTAGCTCAATCGATCTGTGTGAACCTATAGGATATGCCTTGCTAAAAGGACTTAAGTCTATGTGGGGTAAATGTGCCATTCAGGTGTATAGAATCTTGTCTCAAAAATAACCCGCTGATGTTAAACTGTTAATGTGGGGCATAGTTTGACAAGTGTAAATACTAAAATGGGGCGTATTGTTCCTGATATGCTCTCTATCCCTCTGTTGCTATTTACAACGATCTGGTAGTGTAGTTGTGAATCCAGTCCAAAACTATGGGCTGTGTATACATGGTTTGTTACCTTAGACCATTATCAGGTAATAGTTCAAGGACTCGCAGTGTCCAGAACCTTTAGAACCATTAGATAATGATATCTTACCTGAAACAGTCACACTTAATTGTTGTTTGAACACATGTACAGTATAAACTCTGCAGGCCATATGTTTTAGGTGGCGTCAGCTCATCTTGTTTGAGGTGATCTTGAGGCTGGCTGACGATCAGCTACCATTATGTTCCTTGGTGATGCTAGCTGTCTACATGTGTTGATGTTGAGAATTCTTTCCACAGGTAGACAAGTGTTTTTTTTAATTTTTTTATTTTTTATATAAAGTAAGTTAACCTTAATAGACATTGTGTGCTGTGATTTAAACTGTGTGAATGTGGGGCTTGGCACATTCACACAGTTCAAATCACAGCACACAGTGTCTATTAAGGTTATCACGCTGTTTACTATTGAGAATTGAACGAAGGAGTGCTTCATCTTACTTTATAAAGAAACAAACACATTCTCAACATTAACACGTAGACAGCTCGCATCACCAAGGAACAGAATGGTAGCTGATCGTCAGCTAGACTGAATTCATATGGAAATGACCCTCTGAAAAGATGTTCTCAATAAAGTTACCTGGGTATTGTGTTGATTTGCTTATGAATTTTTGTTTCTACTGAGCATCTGTGAGGTGTTTTTTTCTCATGTTGGAATTCACTGAAACATATTTCCTATACACACAAAGGTGGCTAGTCAAGAATGTAACTACAGATGGTAGGAATAGGCAGGCTACATGATAAAGAAGTTGCCATGCTAGCTCATGTTATAGTTATATGTGCGAATATACCTGAAGGGGAGCCTGCTTCTTGTTAGTCGCCACACACACCTGTCAACTAATCAACCAGCTCACCAACTCCTGAAAGGGGTGGGGCTAGCCCTTTAAATACCCCGTCTGCAGTGATTAAGTCCTCTCAACCAAACAGCACGGACCACTAGAGAGTGGTTATTGACTACAGTACCAGGTCGCTACATCTATCAAATCATCATCTGTTACACCGTCTGAAGCCCTTGTAACAGGATTGCTTCTGTCCCTCTCCTTGCCCCAACCTGGGCCTGAACCAAGGACCCTCTGCACACATCGACAAAAGTCACCTTCGAAGCATTGTTACCTATCGCTTCACAAAATCTGCGGCCCTTGCAGAGCAAGAGAAACAACTAGGCCTACTTCAAGGTCTCTGAGTGAGAGACGTCACCCGATTGAAATGCTACTAGCGCGCACTGCTAACTAGCTAGCCATTTCACACTGGTTACACCTACAAAGACCAAAGACACAATCTATTCAATAAAAGGTCATCAGGCTACCCTCTCCTTGTGTTCTTGCAGACATATCCATTGCCTTGCCTCCTACCCAGACTTTAAGCTACACTACATGATCAAAGTATGTGGACACCTGCTCATCTAAAATCTCATTCCAAAGTCTTGGGCATTAATATGGAGTTGGTCCCCCCCTTTGCTGCTATAACAGCCTCCACTCTTCTGGGAAGCCTTTCCGGTAAATGTTGGAACATTGCTGCGGAGACTTGCTTCCATTCAGCCACAAGCGCATTAGTGAGGTCGGCACTGATGTTGGGCGATTAGGCCTGGCTCGCAGTTGGTGTTCCAATTCATCCCAGAGGTGTTCGATGTGGTTGAGGTCAGGGCTCTGTGCAGGCCAGTCAAGTTCTTACACACCGCTCTCAACAAACAATTTCTGTGTGGACCTTGCTTTGTGCACGAGGCATTGTCATGCTGAAACAGGAAAGGTCATTCCCCAAACTGTTGCCACAATGGCGGTGAGCTTTACACCATTCAATCCGACGCATGGCATTGCTCATGGTGATCTTAGACTTGTGTGCGGCTGCTCGGCCATGGAAACCCATTTCATGAAGCTCCCGACTAACCGTTATAGTGCTGACGTTGCTTACAGAGGCAGTTTGGAACTCGGTAGTTTGTGTTGCAACCAAGGACAGACGATTTTTATGCGCTAAGCGCTTCAGCACTCAGCGGTCCCATTCTGTGAGCTTGTGTGGCCTACCACTTCGCAGCTGAGCTTTTGTTGCTCCTAGATGTTTCCACTTGTTGCACTTCACAGTTCCACAATAAAAGCACGTACAGTTGGCCAGGGCAGAAATTTGATAAACTGACTAGTTGGAAAGGTGGCATCCTATGATAGTGCTCTTTAGTAAGGCCATTTTACTGCCAATGTTTGTCAATGGAGATTGCATGGCTGTGTCCACATACTTTGTATATATATATATATTCCATATATAGTGTATTCTATTTTATATCATAGTTATCATCCTTGGTGTGGTAGAATGTGTTCAAAACGTGATGCATTACATTTCCTCTGGTCTCATGAAGTTTATTGGAGTGTGTTTTGCATCATTGAGGTACATTCACTATTTCATGTAATAAAATAATTAATAGAAAAACAAAGAAAAAGAGAAAAATAGAATATCTGTCAGTCACAGTGAATGTACTCATTCTGTACTATTGCAGGAATAGAAGTTGTCTTTGGCTAATAAGGTGCTTAATAAGACATTTATTTCAGGCATGCAGATGTTTCGCCATGCTTTTTACACATCAAATCTGATGAATGGAAAGACAAAATATGGGATGGAATAAACTGCCATCCAGATCTTACAGAATTGCTTCATGATGATCAGAACCACAAGTCATGCAGTCTTATAACTGCATTTAGTTATGGTACTAGGGCGGGCCTCATTCAAGGGGGTAAACTGTTACAATTTGTAAATAGTATCCACTTAGGGTGTCAGTATATAGAACAGATATAGCCTATATTTACTGTCATATCATTTGGATGGTGGAGAATGAACCCAAAACTTGACCTTACATTCTGACCTTACATTACATCTTAGCTTATTTAGTTTATTCAGTATGACCTAAACCATGTTGACATGTTAACAAGAATAACAAGTTATTGTTCTTTGCATCCCTTTCTTACATTTTACATATTGCCATGATGATTGACTAACACTTTGAGCCAGAAGTGTCAGTATCGTTAGATTGTCTTGTTTCTCCCCTCTCGCTCTCAGACGAGGGTAACAACTCGCCTGAGGGAGTTGTATTCAGGTCCTGCCTGGTGGGCTGACTGTTAGGAGTCGTTTGGGGGGTAGCATCGCCTGGTTTGGACGGCTGAGGCCCGTTCACACACACCACTGCCCCCTCTGATCTGCTAAAGCTGAACACCTTCCCTGAGCTGAAGGTCCTGTTGGGGGACTGGGACCTCTCCTGGTTCACGGATGCAGCCGTCACCACGTTCCCCGGTGCTGGTGTTACCGACAACGGCTCCTTCTTCAACTCCGGAGACTTCCGGAACTTGAAGCTGAGGAAGCCTGCTAGTTTGGCTTCTCCCCCGGTTAGGGACTGAGGGGAGAGGGCCGTGCCCGAGGAGAACTTCCCCTGCTGGGGGAAGATCTGCTTGAGCTTCATTACATTGCTGTTGCCCAGCAGAGAGCTGGGTCTCTTGGGCTTGTCCACAGGCTTCCACTGGGTCTTCTCATGGTGGTGCTGGTTGTCAGCCTTGTGGTACTCGCTTTCCTGCTGGGCCTTGGCCTGGAGCTCCACCTGACGCTGCAGCTCCTCCTCCTCAAGCTGCCTCCTCAGCTGCTGCTGGGAGTACTGCTGGGCCTGACGCTCGTGCTTCTGCATATGAACAAGGTAATACTGTATGTATAATATGTGGCAGAAAGAAAGCAGAATTGGCAAGCAACACTATCTGTAACCACGTTCCCATCCACAGTTTTTATGCGAGTAAAGTCATATATCATAAGTTTCAGTGTAATTTTCTAAATGCCGACAGATAATTTGTTCATTCGAAATGATGGGATCTTTTTGTGTCGGTAAAATGCATTATGCTGGAAATGGCGGTGGAAATGCCTTTATATGCAAATATTGATATAATAACCATCACGTCATCGTAAATTTGGAGACACCCGATGATATGGTATGTGGTCCTCCCACTACGACTCGGGAAACAGTTATTAGGCTACACTACAGTTTGTTAGGTCGGCACTACTCGCTGCCATTTCCGACTCACTCTTCCACGCCGAAACTCCAGCCATGTCTTCCTTCAAAAACACAACAGCCCAAGAAAGTCTTCTTCTTAGGCCTTGGATATCATTCACCGTTTAGTCCACTTTTTTTCCTACTTCAAACTTTGAATTTCGGCGGGTCTTTGGACAAACGTCAGTGGTGCGTGAAAACGTCACCATAACATACTGACCATACCACTCTCATTACGCGTGCGAGCGCTGCAAAATAAATGTACACATACATGTTATTCAATCATTTCATCCAAACTGCTCGCGAGCGTCTGCATAGCCAGGTGCTACAATATAACTTGGTTCTATTTTTGACGCTTGACCCGCTGCAAGTCCCGCCTCGCTGCAAGTCCCGCCTCTACCAACTCCTCATTGGTTTTAGGAGCATATACCCACGTGGGTGATTGAAAGCTGAACTGAGGTCCATACACTAGTCCAGTTGGTGGTGGCAATGCACCTTAAAGTTGGTTGCCAACCGTCATATAAAGTCCACAGAAGAAGACTGAAGGTTTATTAAAAAGATTATTAAAAACTAACAAAATGTCCCATTTTTTCTGTGGATTAACTGTCGGAGTAGAAAACACACAATTTTGACTCAAAATGGGTCAAAATTCTACAAATATCCAGGAAAAAAAGGACCTTGTGCATTTCAGGTAAAATAACACCCTAATGTTTATATCCCAGGACAAATTAGCTAGCAACAGAAAGCTAGCTAGCTAAATTACCATTCATATTTAATGCTTTTCGACCTGTCCCCAAATTAATATAGTTGGTTCAGAGTTCGGTTTGATATTTCAACCTGCGTGTCCTGATCGCGTCTGGTGTAGGTGGACAAAATCAACATGTGCGTGAGTGGTCTGGTCAGCATGTAAGAGTAGAGCGTTCGTTCTCCGCTGATCAAATTTGATCAACTAAATTCTCAAAAGAGCAGCATGGCAACTTGTCTTGTAGCGCTGTTTTGTGCAGTTAACTGTACAAAACACAATTATTTGTTGCCACTCCTGTCCCTGTCGCAGAATGCTTCCTTATGACTGCATGTGATAACATAGCCTACCACAAGGGATTTTATTAACCAGCTTCATGAGGTAGTCACCTGGAATGCTTTTCCAACAGTTTTGAAGGAGTTCCCACATACGCTGAGCACTTGTTGGCTGCTTTTCCTTTAATCTGCGGTCCAACTCATCCCAAAACATCTCAATTGGGTTGAGGTCGGGTGACTGTGGAGGCCAGGTCATCTGATGCAGCACTCCATCACTCTCCTTCTTGGTCAAATAGCCCTAACACATCATGGGGGTGTGTTTTGGGTCATTGTCCTGTTGAAAAACAAATGATAGTCCCACTAAGTGCAAACCAGATGGGATGGCATATCGCTGCATAATGCTGTGGTAGCCATGCTGGTTAAGAGTGCCTTGAATTCTAAATAAATCACAGAAAGTGTCACCAGCAAAGCACCCCCTCACCATCACACCTCCTCCTCCATGCTTCACGGTGGGAACCACACATGCGGAGATCATCCGTTCACCTACCCTGCGTCTCACAAAGACGTGGCGGTTGGAAGCAAAATTCTCAAATTCGGAATCATCAGATCAAAGGACAGATTTCTACCGTTCTAATGTCCACTGCTCATGTTTCTTGGACTAAGCAAGTCTCTTCTTCTTATTGGTGCCCTTAAGTAGTGGTTTCTTTGCAGCAATTCGACCATGAAGGCCTGATTCACGCAGTCTCCTCTGAACAGTTGATGTTGAGATGTGTCTGTTACATGAACTCTGTGAAGCATTTATTTGGGCTGCAATGTGAGGTGCAGTTAATTTACGATTTCTGAGGCTGGAAACTCTAATGAACTTAACCTCTGCAGTAGAGGTAACTCTGGGTCTTCCTTTCCTGTGGCATTCCTCATGAGAGCCAGTTTCATCATAGCGCTTGATCGTTTTTACGACTGCACTTGAAGAAACTTTGAAGGTTCTTGACATTTTCTGGATTGACTGACCTTCATGTCTTAAAGTAATGATGGACTGTTGTTTCTCTTGGCTTATTTGACCTGTTCTTGCCATAATATGGACTTGGTCTTTTACTAAATAGGGATATCTTCTGTACACCAACCCTACCTTGTCACAACAAAACTGATTGGCTCAAACATATTAACATTTAAGTCATTTAGCAGACGCTCTTATCCAGAGCGACTTACAAATTGAGAAAATAAATTCCACAAATTAACTTTTAACAAGGTACAACTGTTAATTGAAATGCATTCCAGGTGACCAATGCCAAGAGTGTGCAAAGTTGTCATCAAGGCAAAGGGTGGCTACTTTGAAGAATCTCAAATATAAAATATATTTGTATTTTTTATTTGACTTTTTTGGTTACTACATGATTCCATATGTGTTATTTCATAGTGTTGATGTCTTCACTATTATTCTACCATGTAGAACATTGTAAAAATAAAGAAAAACCCTGGAATGAGTAGGAGTGTCAACTTTTGACTGGTACTGTAAACTTACATGAAAAAGTACATTTTGTGTGCACTACATCATCACGCACAGTTTTTTTTTAAATCCGCAACAAGTCTTTTTGGTGGAAACATACCACTGGTGGGGAAATTTGCAGATTCTGGAATACATGCAAATCTGTCACCAATTGGATGGAAACCTAGCTTGTGACCAGCTTTGATTTGTTTCATGACTGTGTAAAGTTAGATGCCATATGCTGACATCAGCTTTCATGACTGTATGAAATATGTTATGTAATGACATTATGACAGCATTATGTTATTATGAAGGCCAACGTTACCAGAGGGTTCAAATGAAGTGTCATACATACTTTTGTCAGTACAAAAGGATTCCCTACAGTGGTTATATGTATCAGAAAATGCAAAGAAAATCCACCAAAAGGACACAAACTTGGAGGATGATAGTGATTGACAAGGGTGAGATGCAAAGTACAGCTTGCTCTGTGGATTTAGCCAAAAGTTTTTTAGAGCTATGCAACTGTACCTTGAAAGCCTCCCTTCGACGGTACTCTAGTTTGGCCATCTCATCTGCGACCCATCCAGGAATATCAGGGATGGCCACATGGATGACGTATTTGAGGAGGATGGCAAAATGCTGTATATCCCAAAACAAGAAAGGAAACAAACACTGACATGAGAACACAGAAAAGTATAGATTGCTGGTATCAAATCCTAGATGCCATTGCCTGCCATTGTGCCCTTGAGCAAGGCACTTAAACCCCCCCCCCCCCCACAACAACTGCTCTGCGGGCATCCAATGTGGCAGCCCCCTGCTCCAACCTCTCCAACCTATAAATGTACGTGTGTCTTACGGAGGGTTTGGGATAAAGCGGAAGTCAAATTTCGGTTAGACCTTGTGTACAATTGATGAATAATGTGATCTTAACCTATACCAGAGCGGATAGAGTATGTGTGATGTTGCAATGCTGTGTGTGGTGTGTAGAGGGAGCTGCTTGCTCTTCTCAAGCCCGGCTAGATCAGCCAGTAAAGCATGAGGCTCTTACTCTCAGGGTTGTGGGTTTGAGACGCACATTGGGCACAAACATTTTAGCAATAGTTTTTCTCAATCACCTGTCCTTTCCTTTTTAATTTTGAAGACAGCACAATGTGGATCTAACTTCTTGTACAATGCTGCAATTGATATTCAAAACAAGATGTCATCTTTGAGTGAAGGCTATTCACTTGTGTTTAAAAACGACACCTCCTCCTTCTTTTTTTGCTATGCTCCATTGTTTTATATTCTGTAATCTTTGTGGATTTATGTACAGTGTCCTTGGTTTTGATAAAGGTAGTATATAAAAAGTACCACCATTTCTACGATTGTTGTCTGTAGTTGTGGCATCGATCTACTAGGTGTCAGAGTGAAGACAAAATGGCTGGCTGCGTTTTACCTCCAGTACCACGATGGAGATGATGACCATCTCAGGGCTCAGCCAGGGGAAGAGACGCTGCAGCTGACCACACTGGCCAATGAGATAACAGTTCACCATAATGGCTATCAAGCCCATGGCCTCCATTGCTGTCTGCACACAGAGAGAGTGAAATCTCTGAGGAAAAATAACTTTATGAAATAAATAACTGTTAGCATGCTTTTTTGCAGAGATGCTTGAAATGCCTGATTCTAAAATGGTTCTCTGAGCTTAATTGCAGGTGGGGTAAATATACACTGAGTGCACAAAACATTATGAACACCTGTTCTTTCCAAGATATAGACTGACCAGGTGAATCCAGATGAAAGCTATGATCCCTTATTCAAATCAAATCAAATTTTATTGGTCACATACACATGGTTGGCAGATGTTAATGTGAATGTAACAAAACGCTTGTGCTTCTAGTTCCGACAGTGCAGTAATATCTAACAAGTGATCTAACAATTTCCCAACAACTACCTAATACACACAAATCTAAAGGGGTGAATGAGAATATCTACATATAAATATATGGATGAGCGATGGCCGAGCGGCATAGGCAAGGTGCAATAGATGGTATAATTACAGTATATACATATGATATGAGTAATGTAAGATATTTAAAAATAATTAAAGTGGCATTATTTAAAGTGGCATTGTTTAAAGTGACTAATGATCCATTTATTAAAGTGGCCAGTGATTGGGTCTCAATGTAGGCAGCAGCCTCTCTGAGTTGGTGATTGCTGATTAGCAGTCTAATGGCCTTGAGATAGAAGTTGTTTTTAAGTCTCTCGGTCCCAGCTTTGATGCACCTGTACTGACCTCGCCTTCTGGATGGTAGTGGTGTGAACAGGCAGTGGCTCGGGTGGTTGTTGTCCTTGATTATCTTTTTGGCCTTCCTGTGACATCGGGTGCTGTAGGTGTCATGGAGTGCAGGTAGTTTGCCCCCGGTGATGTGTTGTGCAGACCGCACCACCCTCTGGAGAGCCTTGCGGTTGAGGGCGGTGCAGTTGCGTGATACAGCCCGACAGGATGCTCTCGATTGTGCATCTGTAAAAGTTTGTCAAGGTTTTGGGTGACAAGCCAAGCCTCCTGAGGTTGAAGAGGTGCTGTTGTGCCTTTTTCACCACACTGTCTGTGTGGGTGGACCATTTCAGTTTGTCTGTGATGTGTACGCCAAGGAACTAAAACTTTCCACCTTCTCGAAGTGCAGTACCTTCGATGTGGATAGAGGGGTGCTCCCTCTGCTGTTTCCTGAAGTCCATGATCATCTCCTTTGTTTTGCTGACGTTGAGTGGGAGGTTGTTTTCCTGACATCACACTCTGAGTGTCCTCACCTCCTCCCTGTAGGCTGTCTCGTCGTTGTTGGTAATCAAGCCCACTACTGTTGTGTCGTCTGCAAACTTGATGATTGAGTTGGAGGCATGCATGGCCACGCAGTCGTGGGTGAACAGGGAGTACAGGAGGGGCTGAGCACGCACCCTTGTGGGGCCCCAGTGTTGAGGGTCAGCGAAGTGGAGATGTTGTTTCCTACCTTCACCACCTGGGGGCGGGGCGTCAGAAAGTCCAGGACCCAATTGCACAGGGCGGGGTTGAGACCCAGGGCCTCCAGCTTGATGATGAGCTTGGAGGGTACTATGGTGTTGAATGCTGAGCTGTAGTCAATGAACAGCATTCTTACATAGGTATTCCTCTTGTCCAGATGGGATAGGGCAGTGTGCAGTGTGATGGCGATTGCAACGTCTATGGACCTGTTGGGGCGGTATGTAAACAGAAGTGGGTCAAGGGTGGCCGGTAAGGTGGAGGTGATATGATCCTTGACTAGTCTCTCAAAGCACTTCATGATGACAGAAGTGAGTGCTACGTGGCGGTAGTCATTTAGTTCAGTTATCTTTGCCTTCTTTGGTACAGGAACAATGGTGGCCATCTTGAAGCATGTGGGGACAGCAGACTGGGATAGTGAGTGATTGAATATGTCTGTAAACACACCAGCCAGCTGGTCTGTGCATGCTCCGAGGACACCGCTATGGATGCCGTCTGGGCCAGCAGCCTTGCGAGGGTTAACATGTTTAAATGTTTTACTCACATCGGCCACGGAGAAGGAGAGGGGGTGGGCGCAGTCCTTGTTAGCGGGCCGTGACGGTGGCACTGTATTATCCTCAAAGCTGGCAAAGAAGTTGTTTAGTTTGTCTGGAAGCGTGACGTTGGTGTCCGTGACGTGGCTGGTCTTTTTTCTGTTGTCCGTGGTTTCCTGTAAACCCTGTCACATATGTCTCGTGTCTGAGCCGTTAAATTGCGACTCCAATTTGTCCCTGTACTGGCATTTCACTTGTTTGATTGCCTTGCGGAGGGAATAACTATACTGTTTATATTCAGCCATATTCCCAGACCTCTTTCAATGGTTAAATGCGGTAGTTTGCATGAATGCCATCCATTGTTTCTGGTTAGAGTAGGTTTCAATAGTCACAGTGGGTACAACATCTCCAATGCACTTCTTTATAAACTCACTCACGAGTCAGCGTATAGATCGATGTTGTTATCTGAGGCTGACCGGAACATATCCCAGATGATTCCAGTTTACATAGAGTCCAGTGACTCCACAGGGATGCTGGCCCAAGTTGACTCCAATGCTTCCCACAGTTGTGTCAAGTTGGCTGGTGGACAGTTGAGTGTGAAAAATCCAGCAGCGGTGCAGTTCTTGACACAAACATGTGCGCCTGGCACCAACTACCGTACCCCGTTCAAAGGCAATTTTTTCCTTTTGTCTCAAGGCTTAAAAATCCTTCTTTAACCTGTTGTCTCCTCCCCTTCATCTACACTGATTGAAGTGGATTTAACAAGTGACATCAATACACTCAGTGTAAATCTATATACTGTGTGCTATTCAGAGGGTGAAAGGCAACACAAAAGGAAAAAAAGTGCCTTTGAACGGGGTACGGTAGTTGGTGCCAGGCGCACATGTTTGTGTCAAGAACTGCAACGCTGCTGGATTTTTCATACTCAACTGTCCACCAGCCAACTTGACACAACTGTGGGAAGCATTGGAGTCAACTTAGGCCAGCATCCCTGTGGAATGCTTTCGACACCTTGTAGAGTCCATGCACAGATTAATTAAGGCTGTTCAGAGAGGGTGCAACTCAATATTTGGAAAGTGTTCTTAATGTTTTGTATACTGTATGTCTATATACTGTATGTCTAAATTATGTGAATATACTCTATGTCCTGGGTTATTCCAGGATAAACTCATATTGGAGAGTAGGAGTGCTGACCTAGGATGATTTTTGCCATTTAGATCATAATGAATAGGATTATATGAACAAGGGGGACCTGATTCTAGATCAACACTCCTACTGTGAAACATATTTTGAATACGGGCCCAGATGTGAGCGACCAATGACCTGCCACTGTCCAATGCTCTCCACCTTCTGGCCAAAGGGCCTCTGCAGGCCTGTGCAGAGCTTCAAGGCGTCACTCCGGATTTCGATGATGTTGTTGATGAGGGCCCACATGGCAGCCAACGGGAAGGCGGAGGAGAAGAGCACCACGTAGCCAAACTGGATGAACATCTCCTGGTAGTCCTGCAGGGTGTCCTGTTGGGTCAGAGGTCAAAGGTTAGAGGTTAAAATCACAAAGTCACATAGAATAGCATTTGTGTTTCAAATCACTTTTTACTTTAAATGTCAATGTACTGCTGCATGTACCAGCTACTAACACTAGCCAGAAATACTGTCCAAGTCCATTAAATTAAACTAAACTTGTGTCCAATATAAACCGACAGCAGGTCAAGTTCATAACAACAGATCTGATGACTAAGACACACCTCATATGTCTGCATGCAGCTCTCAACCTCTGCTTGGCTGAGAATGACAGACTTGGGCTCATCAGGCGGTTCAATCCAGGACTTTGTTGCCTCTTTCTCTGGGATTGGACTCTTCCATCTCTGACATACTAGCGTGTCATAGCCATTTGGTGGGGAGACACTAGTCTCCTTGGTCTCAGAGGACTCATAAGTGTCAATGTCAGTGACTATCTCAAAGATGCTGGAAGGATCCATGCCCTCCTCCACCAACGTGGGACTGTCCTCCAAGAAGCTGTCCTCTGGCTGGGTCGCCAAGGCAATGTCCCTGGCAACATGCACCTTCTCATTGAAGCTAATCTTCCGTTGCTTCAGTGTGTAATTTATGTCCCACTCTGCCTCTGTAAACCTATAGCCAGCTTTTAGATCTCCTCTCTTCTTCTGTTCTGTCTGTCCAGGAAGTGTGGCAGGGCCTTTGGGGCTTAGCAGGGACTGGATAGTCCATGAAGCCTGGGCCTTTCCTAGAGCCAGGCGGCTGTACTTGAGCACTATGGCCTGGAGAATCTCCCACACGACCTTGGGGGTAAATACTCCTAGTTTGTGATGCTCGTACAGATAAGGCTGGAGCACTTCCTTGATGTTCTGGAGGAACTGGCGGAAGATCAGGAGAGTGGCTAGCGTCTGAGGAGACAGTGTGAGATATTCAGTTGCTATTCTTTGGGGAAAATAATTTTGTTCAATCATGTTTTCCATTATCCGAATCTAATTGACAGATTTTACCTCCTTCAGTCGCTCCATGTCCTTGAGGTAGAATCCGATGTAGAAAAGGCTAAGGTAAGAATTGATAAACTCAAACTGCAAAATGAAGAGAAGGACTTTAAATCAGACATGCCATTTCTAAACATATATACAAAAGTGTTAGTCAATAATACACCCCCGTGAATAACAGTGGTTAGTATGGTCTAAATAAAAAAATAAGAAATATCTAACTTACAAAAACCATTTTAATGATGAGATTATTCTCATAGGCACTCTGAAGTCTGTAGTTCTCTGTAAGAAAATAATACCAATCATCAAAAGACATTGCTCCATTTGATACTGATTACTGAACAAACCTGTGTGATCACTTTGTACAACACTACGTACCTGGTTTGAGGAGTTAGCGAGGTAACTTTGGTCAATTTTTGAGTTCAACTCGGGATAACCGGTACTACGAAAGTGGCTCACATTTTAGACAGGTACATTTATATGGCAACGATTCCTTCAGAACTAACCTGCTCCAGGGCTGGCTAACTCAGGGCTAACTCTATTAATCCTGAATGAAATGTCTGAGCTGCAAGTTGAGGACCAATTAAAACAGATTTCCTCCCTTTGACAAAGATTGCGTCATCGGCATCTTCATTTGAGGAAAAGGACTGATTTAAATATTGTTTTTTTGTGTGTTAAGAAATAGTCATGTTAAAATACTTAATAAAAATTATTTTATCGATAGGAATGGGAAAAAAAGCACACATTAATAAGCACAACAAAGACAGCATTAACAATAAGTAATAAAATAAAGACGGGACTTCTAAAAGCCTATTTCACACCATAGCCTGCTAAATCTGCAAGATAACTTTTCTTACATTTTGACATCGGCACAAATGAAAATGTGGCACTGAATCGCCCATGGATGTTTCAGCATGGTCTCAATGAAGAGTTCGGCATTCGTCTAGCCACGTGCGACATGCACACACAGTTACAAGTCTGCTAGAGTTAGTGGCAGGTGGACAAGCAATATCTACCGTCAGTGGCGTAGCGGTGCCTGGAGAAGTGGGTATACTCTAATTTTGCTAAACAAAATCCAAACGGTCCGCCCGGTGAAGGAAAGGTGCCCTGTGTGAAAAATTCTATGAGAAACCGTGACGTACTCTGAATGATCTAAATTGATGAATCCCATATTGGTGTTTCACAGTCAAGCCAACCCAAGCTGTACTGAGCAAGTAGGCTAATAGTAAGCCTACTATTGAAATAGATAAATGAGGCTGTCAACTGAGTCAGAAATTCACAGGATTCAGATTTCTTTTTTTAAATCTTCCGGTTTTCACTCTCAAACTCACACTTTTATTCATAGAAAAACAACAAATTGCATGTTCTAGTCCACAACAATGCTTAAACCACATCAGGTGACCACTTTTGAGGTCTGGGAAAAATCAGATATTTAATTTTTTTTGTGTTGTTACCCTTTTATTCAAGTGTGCAGGCTCCTAGCACTGATGTTTGGTTAGCGGTGTTTCAGTAGCGCACATGAGATGGAGTTTGCAAAACAAATGGCCACTGTATTGATGCAAATAATCAATATATTATTCTGCCAGGTTAGGCTACTTTATAGCTAGTTAACATTTAATTGAAAAGATTTTTGGGAAAGCCTTTCCATCTACAAGAAGACAGTTAGGCCTATCATTAGCTCCAATATATTTTTCCTGTTCCTTAATGTTTGAAACATGGACGTTTTTACTTCATATTGTGAGGCATGTCTTACCTTGTTTCAAAGTAGCCAAGCCAAAAAACGATCAATTTTTTTAAACACTTCCTCATATTTTCTCTCCTGTTCTATTTGTTTTCAAATCAACTTTCTTTCATTGTCTAGCAGCCAAAGGCATTATCCTAGTCACACAGTATTAGCAACCCATGATAGTTGTTGCATCTTTAGATCTCCCCCTTTCTAAAATTCAAACAGATATCTCCATCTCTGTCCATGAAACCACTTGCTTGCGGTGAGCATTTTAGAACAGTGTTTTCCTACAAATTGCATTTTGGAACATTTGCGTGTAGGGCCTACAGTACCACCATATGCACATTGCTGCACTTAAAATGTGAAAAAATACAATTTTATAAAAATTCTAAGCGAAACATTCAGATCTTTTCCATCAGCCTTATTAATTTATACTTCGTGTTCCTCCACATCACTAATTTGATACACATCAGTGGGGATTAAGAAATTAGTATATGCAATGCCGACTGAAGAAAAAGTGGGTATACGGCGTATACCTGCGTATAGCCTCCACTACACCATTGTCCACAGTCGTAATACGGATGAAAAGCTAACTGAAGCTGGCTATCTTTTGAAAACCCTTTGTAGATCTAGCTTGCATCGTAGTATACACCTCTATAGAGATCAAAGCCAGTATTCTTAAAGCATCTCAGACTAAGAATGCTGATCTAGGATCAGTTTTGCCTTGCATATCATAATGAATAAGATTACATGGACAGGGAGGGACCTGATCCTAGACCCGTACTTCTATTCTGAGATGGGTGCTCACTGTTCCAATCATTCCTCACCTGGTGCTGATATTAATGAATCTCAGCTGCACAGCTTACCCATATAATTGAGCCAATGGGCAATCTTCCTATACACCTCATCACATACAGTCACAACGATGGCCAGCAACATTTTAGGAATGAATCTTGTGATACTGGGTAATTCCTTAATTTCCATCACAAACTCCTATAAAAAAAGGAGATAAACCACAACATAGGTATATTTAATTACAGAAAGACAGGTTAATTAGCACTGTAGCCATTCTCTTTTATTTTAAAAGTGCTTACTTCTCAAAATGTAATTGGTTTGCATGTGATTTAAATGGGATAGTGTATTTAAATGGGGCGGCAGGTAGCCTAGTGGTTAGTGTTGGGCCAGTAACTGAAAGGTTGCTAGATTGAATTCCTGAGCTGACAAGGTAAAAATCTGTCATTCTGCCCCTGAACAAGGCAGTTAACCCACTGTTCCTAGGCTGTCATTGTAAATAAGAATTTGTTCTTAACTGACTTGCCTCGTTAAAATAAAAAAATCTATATATAAAAAAATGCACTAATCGTACCTGACATTAATACTACCAAGTGCTTTGATGAAAGGAGCTCCCCTCTAAACGTGTCAGCAATACATATTATTAATGGGAATTAAGCTGCCGCCCTGAACCTTCTTGCAATACCGGACCATGTTTGATGATCATAACTTTGGGAATATGTCTGATGAGGCTATTTCCTGTTGACTTTCCTGTCTCTTACCTGCATCTCCAGACAGACAAGCATGGCCAAGAAGACGAAACAGAGACAGAGAAGACAGATGGGGAGGCTGACCATCCACCTGAACATTGTCCTCTTCCAGGGTGGGTAGTATAACTCCTCGCAGCCTGTTATTGGACTGCATCGCTTCACACCCTGCACACAGAGATGCAGGCTTAGTCGAACACCAACTAAAATGCTTGCGCCCAACGTGGGGCTCAAACCCACAACGCTGAGAGTAAGAGTCTCATGCTCTACTGACTGAGCTAGCTGCCACTTTATAAACCACAGGAGGCATGTGTCCCCCAAAGATAAGCCAGTAGTTAAGAAGCATCTAACACATTTCCACACCATGTGGGGCTTAAACCACCAACCCTGAGATGAAGAGTCCCACGCTCTACCACATGAGCTAGCCAGGCCTGATAGAAACAGTGACAACGGCCTGTTTAGAAACCACAGGAGGCATGTGTCCCCCAAAGACACAATGGTAGTTGAGAAGATCAGGAACACCAGCTAAAATATTTACGCCCAACGTGGGGCTCAAACCCACAACCCTGAGATTAAGAGTCTCATGCTCTACCGACTGAGCTAGCCGGGCCTGATAGCAACAGTAACAACTGCCCGTTTAGAAATCTCAGGAGGCATGTATCCCTGCCCCAACCCTTGGAATTCACACAACACTCTCCAAGCCTAGAGCTCATATTACTTATCACTGTAGACCTGTAAACTCTGGCCCTGGAACAACCCTGGAAAAGCTATTTGAGGCTGGTGATGGAATTTATACTCTGGCCATAGTCCTGAAGGAAACAAAAAGCACTGGTAGTAATCTAAGGCTGGGATTCAATCTAAGGTGTGTTGTAGAGCGCTATCGACAATACGTCTTTTAAATGCAATGTTCCCACAGTAGATGGCGGCTCAATTCGGAAAGTACCTTTAAATGTCAATGGCTCTACATCGCGCCTCAGATTGAATCTCGGACTAATCTCCAGAACTAAAGTACTGCGTAATTGGTCCACTGCTCGATCAAGTTCTGGGTCCAAACATTTTAAGAGAAGAGATGAAGAGATGCCAGAACAAGGAGCGGAACCAGAACGAGGAGCTCCACCCTCTCTCTTTGCACGTTCCATCCCCTTCTAAAATTCGAAAGATTCTAACACCTTTGAAATCGTGATATGTCCAAATAACCAGTGACTGCTGCTCGTTACCCCACGCATCCCATTCCTTCCCGACAGATTCTACGGTACCAGTTATGTTTACATAGATCTGTCCGCGAGAGATTAATCTCAGCCTAACTCTGAAATTAATAGGATGCAATAATAGGACACTCACCCGAAACTGGCGACGGGGCTCCTCAAGGGGCTCGGCAGGTGTGTCCAGTGTTCCCCACATGTATGCCAGCTCGGCCTCTCTCCGCTTCCATCTCTCCAGGAAGAGCGTCGCCCACACCACGTTGAAAAGGGCAAACACTACACAGCAGATGTCCTGGCTGGTCTGTTGGCGAGTGGGTGAGCCACATGAGATACATACAAATCATAGGGACCTTTGTACAGTAACTCAAAAGAACAATGGACTGTATCATTTTACATTGAAGTCATTTAGCAGACGCTCTTATCCAGAGTGAATTAGATGAGCAAAGTGCCTCGCTCAAGGGTACATCGACAGATTTTTCACCTTGTCGGCTTAGGGAATTGAACTACTAGGCTACCTGCCATGTCACAGGGATAGTAAGAGCTGTGGTGGGTGATACAGTTTTGAAGTATAGGCCAACACATCCATGTTTTGTTACATGCTGTTTTATGCATTGATTGTGAAAAGAAACACCTTCGCATATTCCCACAACAGGTGAGTCATTTGTATTGTATAACTGTGAAATCCCATTGTGTATGTTAGCTACATTTAGCCTAGTCCACGATCTGTTTGTGCTATCTTGCCAACTCCTATGTCACTGTCACTGGCAGATTAGGTAGTAGGTTGAACTACATTGTGTATGATACATTAGTTACTGTATATTGACAGGTTTATTGACCAGTGTGTGGTCTCCATTGAGGCATGTGATGCTGGATCACCTACCTGGTCAGCCTCTGCCAGGATCCACATCAGGAAGCCAACGACTGCAGGGTACAGCATGGAGTTGGTGTAGAAGCCCAGCCAGGCAAAGTACATGCCGATTTTCACCCCAAAGTAATCACAGACGTCATCTAACACACATGGACCAACAGACATGGACCAACAGACATGGACCAACAGACATGGACCAACAGACATGGACCAACAGACATGGACCAAAAGACAGACAAAATGGGTTATTGGCTTCAGCTAGTGAATGATCATTTGAAGAAATGTGTATCTTTCCATTGATATTGCATTTGTAGTGCTGATAATTGTAACAATATGTAATGCTGTATTGTCTCAACAGGTGCTGCTCACCCAAAGGCTGTCTCTCACAGACAGCTTGGACCCACGACGTCATCAGCTGACTGAGGATCCGTTGCTCGTGTAGAGGAAACACTTGACAGATTACTCCTCTGGCCACCAGCTCTGGAACTATAATAAAAAGTGAATACCATTCATCAGATGATTTTATCCATTGCAACTGACAGTCATATGCGTGCATATCCTGACGTTACAAACCAACTGAGCAATAGAGGAATACATTATTCATGTCCCTACTCTCCAAACATATTTAAACGTTTGAGATCAATCAACATAGTTATCAGTCAATAATGAAGCCGTCTTACTGTATATGTTGTTATGCTGTAGAGAAAGGGATTGATGAAATACAAAAATAACAGTTTACTGATTGGTTGTCCCTCCAGGAAGTGGATGTTGTGAAGGACCGCCCCTGGTTTGGCACGTAGGTTATCCAGCCAGTACTTGATGATACTCTGACGCTCCTAAAGACAAGGTAAGAGCGGAACAACCACATAGATTAAGGGAATAATGTAAAAGTCAGCAACAGGACATACACTATATATGCAAAAGTATGTGGACACCCCTACAAATTAGTGGATTCGGCTATTTCAGTCACACCCGTTGCTGACAGGTGAATACAATCAAGCACACAGCCATGCAATCTCCATAGACAAACATTGACAGCAGAATGGCCTAACTGAAGAGCTCAGTGACTTTCAACGTGGCACTGTCATAGGATGCCACCTTTCCAACAAGTCAGTTTGTCAAATTTCTTCCCTGCTGTTATTGTGAAGTGGAAACATCTAGGACCAACAATGAAGTGGTAGGTATGCCAGACAAGCTCACAGAACCGGACCGCCGAGTGCTGAAGCGCCTAGCACGTAAAAATCATCTGTCCTCGGTTGTAGCACTCACTACCGAGTTCTAAACTGACTCTGGAAGCAATGTTAGCACAAGAACTGTTTGTCGGAGGCTTCATGAAATGGATTTCCATGGCTGAGCAGCCACACACAAGCCTAAGATTACCATGTGCGATGCCAAGCGTCGGCTGGAGTGGTGTAAAGCTCGCCACCATTGGACTCTGGAGCAGTGGACAAGCGTTCTCTGGAGTGATGAATCACGCTTCACCATCTGCTGGTCTGACGGACGAATCTGAGAACGCTACCTGCCCGAATGCATAGTCCCAACTGTAAAGTTTGGTGAAGGAGGAATAATAGTCTGGGGCTGTTTTTCATGGTTCGGGCTAGGCCCCTTAGTTCCAGTGAAGGGAAATCTTAACGCTACAGCCTACAATAACATTCTAGACAATTCTGTGCTTCCAACTTTGTGGCAACAGTTTGGGGAAGGCCCTTTCCTGTTTCAGCATGACAATGCCACCGTGCACAAAGCGAGGTCCATACAGTAATGGTTTGTCGAGATCGGTGTGGAAGAACTTGATTGGCCTGCACAAAACCCTGACCTCAACCCTATCAAACACCTTTGGGGTGAATTGGAATGCCGACTGCGAGCCAGGCCTAATCGCCCAACATCAGTGCCCGACCTCACTAATGCTCTTGTGGCTGAATGAAAGCAAGTCCCTGCAGCAATGTTCCAACATCTAGTGGAAGCCTTCCCAGAAGAGTGTAAGCTGTTACAGCAGCAATGGGGGGACCAACTACATATTAATGCCCATGATTTTGGAATGAGATGTTTGACGAGCAGGTGCCCACATACTTTTGGAAATGAAGTGTATATCAGAGATGTTTAAATATGTATGGAGATTATGCCCATAACGGACACAAACCTGTGAGGTGAAAAAGCACAACTCGCTCTCTATGTTCTCATAGATGTTATCTTCCTCACAGGAAAACCTGCGTGTTCCGCCTCCGTACTGTGGTTTCACCACTTTGTGCATTCCCAACAGCTCTGCACCACGCAGCAAGCTGAGGAGAAATGGAGAATGAGGGGAATTAGGATTTTAGCCGGTCAGATATTGCCTTTAATTTACAGTCCTGTTTCAGTCTCTATTAACCTATCCTGATCCCATATCTGACTTTGCTGTCTTGCCAAAGACTCCTATGGTCATTGTGATACAAAACATTGCAACACAGAACAAAAATATCTGGAACCAGGTCACTATTTCCGAATTTTAAGTTTACGAATGATGTGGTAACAATGTGAGTACTTCGGCTGCCAAATAGTGGTGCTTGTTTCAAACAATTACACAGAAACAAAATAGTCCTTATTAGGTAATTATCAAGTTTTCAAGTTTTAATGTCATATGCACGAGTACAGTGAAATGCCTTTCTTGCAAGCTAACCCCAACAATGCAGTAATAAATATCAATGTAGCACTAAAAATTACATACAGTAGAACACACAAGAAATAAAAGGAAGAAATGAGAAGAACATGAGTAAGTAAGCATACTATACAGTATGCCCATAGGGGCACAGGGGCACAGGGGCATACTATACAGTATGCCCATAGGGGCACAGGGGCACAGGGGCATACTATACAGTATGCCCATAGGGGCACAGGGGCACAGGGGCATACTATACAGTATGCCCATAGGGGCACAGGGGCATTGGGGCACAGGGGCATACCATACAGTATGCCCATAGGGGCACAGGGGCATACTATATAGTGCCGTCGGAAAGTATTCAGACCTATTCACTAAGAGACCCTGTGAGCTAACAGACCAGCCCAGTGTCTCACAGATACAGGAGCCAGATGATTCTCTGCGGCGAAACGCCTTCCAATTCAATTCAGCAGGCGACACAAAATCAAATCAAATTTTATTGGTCACATACACATGGTTAGCAGATGTTATTGCGAGTGTAGCGAAATGCTTGTGCTTCTAGTTCCGACAGTGCAGTAATATCTAACAAGTAATCTAGCAATTCTACAACAACTACCTAATTAATACACACAAATCTAAAGGGGTGAATGAGAATATGTACATGTACAGTTGAAGTCGGAAGTTTACATACACCTTAGCCAAATACATTTAATCTCAGTTTTTCACAATTCCTGACATTTAAATCTAGTAAAAATTCCCTGTCTTAGGTCAGTTAGGATCACCACTTTATTTTAAGAATGTGAAATGTCAGAATAATAGTAGAGAGAATTATTTCTTTCAGCTTTTATTTCTTTCATCACATTCCCAGTGGGTCAGAAGTTTACATACACTCAATTAGTATTTCGTAGCATTGCCTTTAAATTGTTTAACTTGGGTCAAACGTTTCAGGTAGCCTTCCACATCTTGAGATGATGCTTCAATATATCCACTTAATTTTCCTACCTCATGATGCCATCTATTTTGTGAAGTGCACCAGTCCCTCCTGCAGCAAAGCATCCCCACAACATGATGCTGCCACCCCCATGCTTCACGGTTGGGATGGTGTTCTTCGGCTTGCAAGCCTCCCCCTTTTTCCTCCAAACATAACGATGGTCATTATGGCCAAACAGTTCTATTTTTGTTACATCAGACCAGAGGACATTTCTCCAAAAAGTACAATCTTTGTCCCCATGTGCAGTTGCAAACCGTAGTCTGGCTTTTTTATGGCGGTTTTGGAGCAGTGGCTTCTTCCTTGCTGAGCGGCCTTTCAGGTTATGTCGATATTGGACTCATTTTACTGTGGATATAGATACTTTTGTACCTATTTCCTCCAGCATCTTCACAAGGTCCTTTGCTGTTGTTCTGGGATTGATTCACACCTTTCGCACCAAAGTACGTTCATCTCTAGGAGACAGAATGCGTCTCCTTCCTGAGCGGAATGACGGCTGTGTGGTCCCATGGTGTTTATACTTGCGTACTATTGTTTGTACAGATGAACGTGGTACCTTCAGGCATTTGGAAATTGCTCCCAAGGATGAACCAGACTTGTGGAGGTCTACAATTTTTTCTCTGAGGTCTTGGCTGATTTATTTAGATTTTCCCATGATGTCAAGCAAAGAGGCACTGAGTTTGAAGGTAGGCCTTGAAATACATCCACAGGTATACCTTCAATTGACTCAAATGATGTCAATTAGCCTATCAGAAGCTTCTAAAGCCATGACATCATTTTCTGGAATTTTACAAGCTGTTTAAAGGCACAGTCAACTCAGTGTATGTAAACTTCTGACCCAGTGGAATTGTGATACAGTGAATTACAAGTGGAATAATCTGTCTGTTAACAATTGTTGGAAAAATTGCTTGTGCCATGCACAAAGTAGATGTCCTAACTGACTTGCCAAAACTATAGTTTGTTAACAAGAAAGTGGTTGAAAAACTAGTTTTAATGACTCCAACCTAAGTGTATGTAAACTTCCGACTTCAACTGTAAGTATATCAATGAGCGATGGCCGAGCGGCATAGGCAAGGTGCAGTAGATGGTATAAAATACAGTATAAACGTGATATGACTAATGTAAGATATGTAAACATTATTAAAGTGGCATTATTTAAAGTGCCATTTCTTGAACACTGCAGGTCCTCGCTGCCACTCAGAAGCATCATGCCCATAGGGGCGCAAGGGCAAGTATACAGTGCCTTCGGAAAGTATTCAGACCCCTTGACTTTTTCCACATTTTGTTAAGTTACAGCCTTATTCTAAAATTGATTCATGCCATCTTGCTGTGGGGGAACCAGCCCAAATCTCTCCGCGTACACATCGACTCTGGGGCCGATGAGAGCTTTATGGACGCTACCATGGCGTCCGAGCTGGGAATTCCCACTCAGCCCCTCTCCATTCCCATGGACATTAGAGTGGTGGAAGGGCACTCTATAGGCCGGGTCACCCACAATACCACCCCATCAACCTACGTGTGTCAGGGAACCACAGCGAGCGAATCCAATTTCTGCTTATTAAGTCTCCTTATGTTCCCGTTGTATTGGGATTCTCTTGGCTCCAGCTACGCAATCCCTTTATAGACTGGTCTGCTGGTGCCAACATGGGCTGGAGCCCGTTCTGCCACTCTCGCAGCCTGCCCCGGGACATCTTCCTGGCGGCTCGGAATTTCTCCGGACCTCTCCGCCATTCCTGCGGACTACCAGGACCTCCCGGAGGTGTTCAGTAAGGCCTGCACCAACCCTATGACTGCGGGATCGACCTTCTCCCTGGCACCACTCCGCTCCGGGGACAACTGTACTCTCTGTTGGGTCCTGAGACCAAGGCTATGGAGACCTACATTGAGGACTCCCTAGCTGCAAGGTTCATCCGTCTTTCTGCCTCCCCCTCCGGCGCAGGGTTCTTCTTTGTGGAGAAGAAGGACAAAACCCTGCAGCTGTGCATCGACTATCAGGGCCTCAACGACATCACTTGAAAACCGCTACCCGCTACCACTCATCTCCTCGGCCTTCGAGCCGCTCCAGGGGGCCACCGTGTTCTCCAAGCTGGACCTACAGAACGCATACCACCTGGTGAGGATACGGGAAGGGGACGAGTGGAAGACTGCCTTCAACACAGCCAGCGGTCACTACGAGTATCTGGTCATGACATTTGGCCTTACCAACACCCCTGCTGTGTTCCAGGCTCTGTTGAATGATGTTCTCCACGACATGTTGATCAGGTTTGTCTTCATCTACCTCGATGACATCCTCGTTTTCTCCTACTCCGCACAGGAACACGTGCTCCACGTCCGACACGTTCTCCAACGCCAACCGGAGAACCAGCTTTTTGTGATAGCAGAGAAGTGCGAATTCCATCGCTCCACCATCCTATTCCTGGGCTACATCATCGCTGCAGGGAGTGTACAGATGGATCCCGGGAAGGTGAGAGCGGTGGAGGATTGGCCCCAGCCTACATCCAGAGTGCAACTGCAACGTTTCCTGGGATTTGCCAACTTTTATTGACACTTTATCCGGGGTTACAGCACCCTGGCTTTTCCCCTGTCTGCACTCACCTCTCCCAAGGTTCTGTACCTTATGGACTCTGATCTGGATTACTGACCCCTGCCTGCCCTTGACCGGTCGTTTGCCTGCCTCCTGTTCTAGTAATAAACTTTTGTTACTTCGACACTGTCTGCATCTGGGTCTTCTCCTGAAACGTGATAGTATGTGAGTGCGTGTGCGTGTGTCAATATAAATGTGTGTGCATGTTTTGTGTGCGTTGGAGTGTCAGTGTGCAAGAGTGTGTAGAGTTCTGTGAGTGTGCAAAGAGACAGTGCAAAAGGGTCAGCTCAGATAGTTAACATATAACCATTTAATTTCTGACAAAAATGTCAGGTCAGAAGTGGGATATCTTACTTCTCGAATGAGCTTGTAATGCAGAACGCATATCCCTGTGTGTGTTGATGCTGTCTGATCTGGATTGTAGCTTGTGGGATTCCCAGTCGGATATGGTTCAACAGCCATAGCAAGGTGTGGTCGTCTATGGAGTCTACAAAAAAAAGAAATGGTCAGTTTCTATATCAGCTTTCGCATTCATTTTATGTAGGAGCCAATTTCCATGCATTAATATTGAACCTGTCCCAATTGCTTGACCATTTTTATTACACTTTATATTCTAGTCATTCATCAGACACTCTTGGAGCCATTTAATGAGTGTATTCAAATAAGGATGTTGAAACAACGACATTCTCCAGAGCTTGGCAGAAGTAGCAGCAGTAACCGTGGGAGGACGGAGCCGTAGAAAGGTCAATCCAATCAAATAAGGTAAACACCTGAGAGTATATGGGGCAAGGCACCACTGCATTAATGTCATCCCTTCTAGCAGGAATCAGTGCAATAATTAATATACAATTTTGATCCATGTTGGAAACTTGGTTTGACTTTGATTACTGAAATTGATCCATGTGTAGCATGCATTCCCACAGCACGTGCAGAATCCTAGAGTACCTTACTCTGTAATAAACATACAGGTAATGCAGGGCTGCCCAACCCTCTTCCTGGAGATCTACTGTCCTGTAGGTCTTCAGTCCAACCCTCTTCCTGGAGATCTACTGTCCTGTAGGTCTTCAGTCCAACCCTCTTCCTGGAGATCTACTGTCCTATAGGTCTTTTGTCCAACCTTCTTCCTGGAGATCTACTGTCCTGTAGGTCTTCTGTCCAACCCTCTTCCTGGAGATCTACTGTCCTGTAGGTTTTCAGTCCAACCCTCTTCCTGGAGATCTACTGTCCTGTAGGTTTTCAGTCCAACCCTAATTTATCATATCTGATTCAGCTAGTTAAGGTCTTGCTGGGCAGCTAATTAGTAGAATCAGGTGTGTTAAATTAGCGTTGGACTGAAAACCCACAGGACGGTAGATCTCCAGGAAGAGGGTTGGGCAGCCCTGAGTTAATGGATGTGATTCAGTAGTCCCCGTGAACTGTTCCATGTCACGTCTCCGAGTGATTGGCTCATTGCCCACAACAGCTAATAAGATTCCCGTCCACATTTCCCATCATGATTGAGGGGACTGAACCATAGAAGGTGAATGTGGTGATTAAGTGTACCTGAGAATGTCATTAGGATATCACAGTCTTCTGTGGGAACCATTTTCAGCCAGGATTTATGGGACATGATGTACTGCCTGGCCTGCGAGAGGCGTTTCCCAAACAATTTATCTAAAGGGGGAGAGGTAGAAGGGAGGAGAGAGAGGGAAAAGGGGGGATGCATAGACAGATGGAGGGTAAGAACAGTTCTCATCAGTGCGGTGTAATGGGGAAAGAGGTGACAGAAGGAGAGAGGGAGGATTCTACCAAAGTGCCAAATCCTCACTGCCAGCTTTGTCACTTTTCTACTCATCAACAAGGCCAAAGCAGTTTGTTACTCCTTTCTCTCCTCAGACAATTTGATATGCGCACAGATCATCCCAAATCATGAAAGAATCAGAAATGAGGCTCACCATAGTTTTTTGCACAACAGAACATGAGGCTCACCATTACATAAACACCAAACAAGTGTTTACTCTACTAAGCTGCAGTACTTGTAGGGTAGCTTTTGAAAACTGCTCTCGAAAACCAACCACTACATTGGAGGTACAAACCACAGGCTACAACTTAATCAGGTCAAACAACAGGATAACAATGAGAATCTCGAATGCTCTTGTCAGTGCATTTACCCACTGAAGTGGGAGCTCACTCATAAGCCACCTATTACTGGCATGAAAAGTAGTCCTGTTCTCTCTCACACACATACAGACACCCACAAACACCACTAGGCTGTAGTGGGTGAGCCGTGTATAGCTTGTGCTGTGAAATGTATCCTATCCTTCCCCTTTCTTGCACAACCATATCTTATACTTTTATCTTCACTGACAAGTTACAATGTTTAAACCTATGACAGCTCCATACCCGGGATTTCTAGTGCTGGGACTGTTAAGGGACTAGTAGCTATACTATACTAAACATAAATGTAAACGCAAAATGTAAAGTGTTGGTCCCATATTTCATGAGCTGAAATAAAAGATCACAGAAAGGTTCCATATGCACAAAAAGCTTATTTCTCTCAAATTTTGAGAGAATAAAATCAAGAATTATCAATCAAGAAGCTGATTAAACAGCATGATCATTACACAGGTGCACCTTGCGCTGGGGACAATAAAAGGCCATTCTAAAATGTGCAGTTTTGTCACACAACACAATGCCACAGATGTCTCAAGTTTTGAGGGAGCATGCAATTGGCATGCTGACTGCAGGAATGTTCACCAGAGCTGTTGCCAGAGAATTTAATGTTAATTTCTCTACCATAAGTCGACTCAAACATAGTTTTAGAGAATTTGGCAGTACATCCAACCGGCCTCACAACCGCAGACCATGCTTTTTTTAATGGTATCTGTGACCAACAGGCATATCTGTATATCCAGTCATGTGAAATCCATAGATTAGGGCCTAATGAATTTATTTCAATTTACTGATTTCCTCATATGACCTGTAAATTGTTGCATGTTGCGTTGATATTTTTGTTCAGTATAGTAGCAGCACGTAAAATACATCTATCAGCAAATATAGAAAACGTTCCTTTGTGATTGTACCTACTAGGGCTGTCCCCAACTAAAAAAAATGGGTCGACCTAGAGTCGTCTGTTCTTTCGACCAGACAACTCTAGGTCGACCAATTTCTTTTTGTGATTTTTTTTTAATGATTGGTCGAAGTTTTAAAACGTGTATTTTTCCGTATATAGACATATCCTATGTGTTTTTCTTTTAGTTTTTCTTGTGTGTTTTTAAAAATAATTGTACCCCCTTTTTCTCCCCATTTTCGTGGTATCCAATTGGTTGTTAGTCTTGTCTCATCGCTGCAACTACCGTACAAACTCGGGAGAGGCGAAGGTTGAGCGCCGTACGTCCCCCGAAACACAACCCGGCCAAGCCGCATTGCATCTTGACACAACACCCGCTTAACCTGGAAGCCAGCTGCACCAATGTGTCGGAGGAAACACTGTACACCTTGCTACCGTTTCAGCGTGCATTGCACACGGCCCGCCACTAGAGTCGCTAGAGCGCGATGGGACAAGAACATCCCTGCCGGCCAAACCCTCCCCTAACCTGACGCTGGGCCAATTGTGTGCCGCCCCATGGGTCTGCGTGAATATTAGGGGTGCCAAACAGGTGCTGTTAGATTACAATATCATATTTATGACTGTTTGAAACAATGTAAACAACACTATAAAAATGATAAGCGTACCAGAGAGTCTGTTGTAATGTTTAAAAAAATTTTTTTTTAACCTTTAACCTAAACACTAAAAACAGTTGAACGCAATTTCCGAAATGGAACAGTTTATTTATTATTTACGCAAATTTTTCAAGGGTCTCTTTACTTTATTTATTTTCAAACTAAAATGTATGATTTTATTTCAAATATGGAATGACTCATATGGTGTGTGATGACATGAACGAAGGAATGCTTGATTGACACAGTAGCCTATATAAGTATTGAAATATAGGCCTCAGTAAGTTACGGTACTAAGACTAAACACGATGCGCTCTTTGGCCTACAGCTCGATGGTGGTTATACAAGGCTGTTATACTAAGCCTACTAATGATAATGACATGACTTATTATTATAATGAGGATCATAATAGTAGTAACAACAATAAGAAGGAGATCAAGAAAAAGGAATGTTATTATTATAAATATAATTTTTCTGACAATTTGAAAGAGTGTAAACATCACTAAATACATTCTAAGTAATACGAGAGAGGCTGTTCTAATGGAAAAAAATGTGTAAAGCCTTTATTACAGCATTTCAAAGATTAAAAACAGACGGATTTGTGAAATTGTTTATCCGACATGTTGTGGTTGCATGAGTCTTGGTGCTCACGGAATCAGTAGGCTATTAAACAAACACTCAAACAGAAGCAGGATCTGTCTTATTTCTGTAGATATATATGTATGATTTATAAAGCCAGACACATTTAACAGTTAGGCATTGATTATAAACCTAATTAAGTTGCAGTTTCCTCTCTCCTCTCACTTTTCTTAGACAATTAAGGCAAGTGCTGTTTTCTCGTCTCCTAACTCCGCTGCTGCCTCCGCCGCATTGTTCTCAACACCAATATGCAGGTTAACTTTGCTATTATGCACATAGCAACATGGTCTAGGAAAAGGCGCCAATTCAACAGCGCACAGATGTTTCAGAACTGCGGATAGCGACCGCTATCCAATGCGGGAGAAAGCGCATTTGTTATAAAATAATATTATTTTTATTAGTGTTGCACCATTGTTCTTATGTAATATAACCCTATACAATTTCAGTAGCACATGTCTTAGTAATGGACTGTGCCATCCCCATGGCCTCCACAATGGATTAGTCCACTTAGACAGGCGCAAATCAAACAGGTGTCTTGTACACCATGAAATTATCATTTTTTGCTACTGCTCGACTAAAGAAATCTTGGTCGACCAACAGCCTATCAATCGACCAGTCGACTAAATGGGGTCAGCCCTAGTACCTAATGCCTTTACTATGGTGTTATTTTCCTAACCAAAGCTTTAATTTGAAGACCAATTCAATTTTGCCCAATTTTGTTAATTGTATGTGTGTAAGTGTATGAGTGTGTGTGTGTGTGTACTGAATGGAGAATACTTTAGTCTAACAGTAACATTTTTACAAATGCAGTCCAAAGCCTTTAATATGGGCTGTCCCCTCATCCAATAGCACATTGGGCCCATATTCATATCCTAGATCAGTGATCCTACTCCGAGATGCTTTATGAATGCATGTACTGAGCATCACCTCATTATCCCCCAGTAATTATTTTTCAATTACATCATTACTCATAGGCTTCCCCCACATTGCTAGATAACAGTGACAGCTAGGCATTGGCAGCAGAACACTTCAAGAATATAATATATTAGATTACAGATGAAGGGATTCTTATCTATTGACCTCCATCTCCAAATTCACAGAAAGGCCAAATCCTGTGCCATACTGTTTCCTCTGCTGCTCTTTGAGGACTTTCTTCAACCATTGCAAAAAAATACCAGTCAGTCAGCTCTCACCTCTACCACATAGTTGTGACAGAATATGCTATGCAGTAAAATGTGTCTGTGATGTTCTCGCCTTGACATCTTCATGATATGTCATCATTGTGTCCTGGGTATATGTTCACTGGTAGAGTAAACACATGCAGAGTAGGCTAAGCGTGTTCACTGGTAGAGGGGAATGGGGAAAGGGGGATACCTAGTCAGTTGTCCAACTGAATGTACTCAACTGAAATGTGTCTTCTGCATTTAATCCAACCCCTCTGAATCAGAGAGGTGCGGGGGGCTGTCTTAATCGACATCCACGTCTTTCGGTGCCTGGGGAACAGTGGGTTAAACTGCCTTGCTCAGGGACAGAACGACAGATGTTTGCCTTGTCAGCTCGGCAGGTAGCCTAGCTAACCACTAGGCTACCTGCCACCCCCAGTAAACACATGCAGAGTAGGCTGTGTGTTTGGTTGTTTCAGTTTAATGTAAATGTTAAAGATGCACTATGCAGGAATCACTACCTAATTTCCTGGTTGCTAAAATTCTAATAGTTTGCCTAATTTCAGTTTATGTGACAAAACAAGCAAGTATAGTGTAGAGCAGTGTTTCCCAAACTCGAATATCCTGGATATTGCAGCTTTAAGTATAGGCCTACAAAAATGTGGACTTGGAAGAAATATGTGTGGTTGCTTAATGTCATGCACAATGCAGTTTTTCAGGAGAACAAAATTGTAATAAAATAACCACTGTAGGCTACTAAAATCCAACATTAAATATTTTGTTTTTAATCTTACAGTTTCTGTTTAAAATAACTGTCCAGTGTTGCCAGATTTCTATGAAATATGACCTATAATTAATTACAATATGAGTGAAATAGTTTTTCCTTTCAATTTTTCTGTGTTAGAATGGTGTGGGCATACTCCAACAACAGAATGGTGTGGGCGTATACCGGTCATTAAAAATATTCACGCAAGTAGAGCGCTGATTGGCCAGCTCACCCTCCTTAGGATGATGACATCATCATATGTGAGGAAATATCAAGCATTTTTAAACAGTCTGTTTGAGACACAAGTTTGAGGTTGGGCTTTTGAAGTGTTTTTTTCCCCTCACATTTATGCTTTGGCCACAAATAGGAGTATAGGATGAGTCAACAACATTATTTGTGTATGAGTTAACAGAATATTAACTTTTAAAAGTGAGATTTTTACTGGACAATTACTTTACCACTTTGACAGCTAGACCACTGAAATAAATAATCAACATCTAATATTTATCAAAATACAAAGGCTACATTAAAACAATATAATGAATGAAAATGCAGTTGTATTGCCTTGGACTAGGCTACACCTGTGGGACCACAAAAGCCAGCCCAGCCGCAACTTGGCCCTCCTCATTCTCATTGGAATGCGCACAATGTTATAGGACACGATGCACTACCAAATAAATAAAACATGTGGTATGAAAGATGAAGGCTAACCTCGAAGGTTGGGGTCAATTGCATTTTTCGTGAATGTATGAGAACACGGCATCATAGTCTACCACCACAAATAGCATCATTTATAATTATCCTCTCTGTAACCATCGATCTCGAATTTACGCACCCTGTCACGACGACAAATGCTGTGTTCCTCAAGACACTTACCCAGTACACCAGACGACATTGAAGATATTTGCTCTTGCTTAGTTATCTTGTCCTCTTCGGTGGGCACTGTCTTCTCCATCCTCTCCCCTGCACTGTCGCTGTCTGCGGTACAGTTCTGTTTACAGAAGCGGCGGTATTAGGTGCCGCACGCTCACGTCATAAGTTTGGTGCATGAATTCACTATCAAGTGCAGGTCCTGTGCTGGAAAGACAGCACTGCAACTATGGAAGATGATGTTCCATGAGCGTTGTATGAACAAGGTTGGGGATACTCGCGTAACCTACCTGATGATGGACTGCACACGCCAGTCTTCCCTGACTGAGCAGTGAAGAAGGAGGAGTTAGCAGGTCGACACTAAATCCCGTCTAATATAGGAATGAAGACAACTGATGGTAGAGCTACAGCAAAGGTGGATCTCTTTTTGTTTTGCAATATCTGTCTTCAATGATGCAGTGATAACAAATATATAAATATCTGCTACCTTCCATTGGAGTGGAGTAAAACATTATGTGAGGTGGTTTTGTGACATGAACGGGCTATAAAAGGGCATCGTCTATTGCAACTCCATCCATCATGTAGGCTAGACATAACATAAAAGGCTAATCAGACAAAGATTCCTGGAAGCACTGTGGAGTTATATCTGTGTTGTAGCCTACATTCAGGTATAGGATTCATGCGTCACAGACAATTTGCTACTTATTGAACATACTGTATGTATAGTGCATTCAGGAAAGTATTCTGACCCATTGACTTTTTTCACATTTTGTTACGTTACAGTCTTATTCTATAATGGATTAAATCGTTTTTCCCACTCACCAATCTACACACAATACCCCACAATGAGGAAGAAAAAACGGGTTTTTAGGCATTTTTGCAAATGTATAACCCCCCGGAAATATCACATTTACATAAGTCTTAAGACCCTTTACTCTGCACTTCCTTGAAGCACCTTTGACAGCGATTACAGCCTCGAGTCTTCTTGGGTATGACGCTACAAGCTTGGCACCCCTATATTTGGGGAGTTTATCCCATTTTTCTCTGCAGATCCTCTCAAGCTCTGTCAGGTTGGATGGGGAGCGTCGCTGCATATTTATTTTCAGATCTATCCAAAGATGTTCAATCGGTTTCAAGTCCAGGCTCTCGCTGGGCCACTCAAGGACATTCAGAGACTTGTCCCGAAGCCACTCCTGCGTTGTCTTGGCTCTGTGCTTAGGGTCATTGTCCTGTTGGAAGGTGAACCTTGGCCCCCAGTCTGAGGACCTGAGCGTTCCGAAGCAGGTTTTTAATCAAGGATCTCTCTGTACTTTAGTCCGTTCATCTTTCCCTCTATCTTGACTAATCTCCCAGTCCCTGCTGCTGAAAAACATCCCCACAGCATGATGATGCCGCCACCATGCTTCACCGCAGGGATGGTGCCAGGTTTCCTCCAGACGTGATGCTTGGAATTCAAGCCAAAGAGTTCAATCTTGGTTTCATCAGACCAGAGAATCTTGTTTCTCATGGTCTGAGAGTCTTTAGGTGCCTTTTGGCAAACTCCAAACAGGCTGTCATGTGCCTTTTACTGAGGAGTGGCTTCCGTCTGACCACTCTACCATAAAGGCCTGAGGGTGGAGTGCTGCAGAGATGGTTGTCTTTCTGGAAGATTCTCCCATCTCTGCAGAAGAACTCTGGAGCAGGGGTCTTGGTCACCTCCCTGACCAAGGCCCTTCTCAGTTTGGCCAGGCAGCCAGCTCTAGGTGTCACGTCCTGACCATAGTAAGATGTGATTTTCTATGGTAGAGTAGGTCAGGGCGTGACAGGGGGTGTTTTTCTATGTTTAGGTTCTGATTTTTCTATTTCTATATTGTTTTTTTGGGGTTGATCTCCAATTGGAGGCAGCTGGTCCTCGTTACCTCTGATTGGAGATCATATTTAAGTAGGGGTCATATCTTTTGAGTAGTGTTTGTTTCTCTCTGCGTCACGGTTTGTTGTTTTGTAAATTCAGTTATTTATGTTTTGCAAAGTTTCACAGATTTAATCAAATGTGGAACTACAACCACGCTGCACTTTGGTTCGATCCTTTAGACAACCGTGACAGAATCACCCACCACCAAGGGACCAAGCATCGTGATATGGACCTATGGACATTTGAGGAGATAAGGAGGAGTATATCTAGGGCTTTGGAGGATTTAGGGGCAGGAGAAGAGCGCCTCCCAGGGGAACAGGTGGAGGCAGCAAGAGCGCAACAACAAGGGAAGCACGAGAGGCAGCCCAAAAAAACATTTTTGGGGGGGCACACGGGTAGTTTGGCAGGGTCAGGGGTGAGACCTGAGCCAACTCCCCGTGCTTATCGTGGTGAGCATGTGCCTACCTCTCGCACTCTCCCTCCAGTGCGCCTCCATAGCCCAGTACGTCCTGTGCCTGCTCCTCGCACTCTCCCTCCAGTGCGCCTCCATAGCCCAGTACGTCCTGTGCCTGCTCCTCGCACTCTCCCTCCAGTGCGCCTCCATAGCCCAGTACGTCCTGTGCCTGCTCCTCGCACTCTACCTCCAGTGCGCCTCCATAGCCCAGTATGGCCGGTGCCTGCTCTGAGCACCTGGTCCTCAGTGCGTCTCTCCAGTCCGGTGAGACCTGTTCCAGCTCCACAAGAAAAGCCTCCAGTGATAATCTATGGTCCGAAGCCTGTAGAGATGATCCATGGCACGAAGCCTCCAGTGATGATCCATGGCCCGGAGCCTGTAGGGATGTTCCATGGCACGAAGCCTCCAGAGATAATCCATGGCCCGGAGCCTGTAGGGATAATCCATGGCAAGAAGCCTGTAGGGATGATCCATGGCACGAAGCCTCCAGTGATGATCCATGGCGCGGAACCTGTATTGATGATCCATGGCAAGGAGCTTGCAGCAACGGTCCCTAGGCCGGAACCTACAACGACGCTCTCCAGTCCGGAGCCTCCGGCGACGCTCCTCAGTCCAGAGCCTCCGGCGACGCAAACCAGTCCGGAGCCTCTGGCAACGCTCCCCAGTCCGGAGCCTCCGGCGACGCTCCCCAGTCCGGAGCCTCCAGCAACGCTCCCTAGTACGAAACCTCCAGCGATGGCCTGCAGCCCAGAGTCTTCAGCGACGGCCTGCAGCCCAGAGCCTCCAGCGGCGGCCTGCAGCCCAGAACCTCCAGCAATGATCTACAGTCCTGTTCTTTCGACGACGATCCACGGTCAGGTGGTGATAAAGCAGAAGGATCAGCGGGTGGAGCAGGGAGTATGCCCCGAACCGGAGCCACCTCCTCTGCTGGAGGTTAAGGTTCTGTGGACTGCATTTGAGCCGCCATAGACAATTGTCACCCTCCCTACCCTCCCTTTTGTTTTGTGGTTTCTTTTGTTTTAGGTGCATTCGGAGTCTGCACCTTTTGGGGGGGGGGGGGAACTGTCACGTCCTGACCATAGTAAGATGTGATTTTCTATGGTAGAGTAGGTCAGGGCGTGACAGGGGGTGTTTTTCTATGTTTTCTATTTCTATGTTTAGGTTCTGGTTTTTCTATTTCTATGTTTTTTTGGGGGGGTTGATCTCCAATTGGAGGCAGCTGGTCCTCGTTACCTCTGATTGGAGATCATATTTAAGTAGGGGTTATTCTTCCTGGGTTTTGTGGGTGATTATATATTTTGAGTAGTGTTTGTTGACCTTCAATGCTGCAGAAATGTTTTGGTACCCTTCCCCCAGATCTGTGCCTTGACACAATCCTTCGACCTCATGGCTTGGTTTTTGCTCTGACATGCACTGTCAACTGGGGGATCTTACAGGTTTATGCCTTTCTAAATCATGTCCAATCAATTGAATTTACCACAGGTGAACTCCAATCAAGTTGTGGAAGTATCTCAAGGATGATCAATAGAAACACGGTGCACCTGAGCTCAATTTCGAGTCTCATAGAAAACAATCTGAATACTTGTGTAAATAAGGTATTTTAGTTTTTTTATTCTTATAACATTTTCAAAAATATTTAAAACCTGTTGTCGCTTTGTCATAATGTGGTATTGTGTGTAGATTGATGAGGGAAAAAAAAGATGTAAAACATTTTAGAACAAGGCTGTAACGTAACAAAATCTGGAAAAAGTCAAGGGGTCTTAATACTTTCTGAATGCACTGTGGATGTGTAATATATCCATGTATGAGATGTAGTCATGTTCCCTCTATACCCATCATGTGACACTTCAACGGCTCCCTTAAGAGAAAAAAAACTTACATTTCATGTGATCACGTGATTTAATGTGAAGCAACAGGTGACAACATGTGAAGCAACATAAAACTACATGTTACATGTAGGTGACATGTGAGAACATGATCTCATGTGAAATTTACAGTGAGGGAAAAAAGTATTTGATCCCCTGCTGATTTTGTACGTTTGCCCACTGACAAAGAAATGATCAGTCTATAATTTTAATAGTAGGTTTATTTGAACAGTGAGAGACAGAATAACAACAAAAAAATCCAGAAAAACGCATGTCAAAAATGTTATAAAATGATTTGCATTTTAATGAGGGAAATAAGTAGGCAGCATTCCATAGGCAGCATTCCTCCTCCTCCAAACACGACGTGTTCAAACTTCAGACGGGCATGTATATGTGCTTTCTTGAGCAGGGGGACCTTGCGGGCGCTGCAGGATTTTAGTCCTTCACGGCGTAGTGTGTTACCAATTGTTTTCGTGGTGACTATGGTCCCAGTTGCCTTGAGATCATTGACAAGATCCTCCCGTGTAGTTCTGGGCTGATTCCTCACCGTTCTCATGATCATTGCAACTCCACGAGGTGAGATCTTGCATGGAGCCCCAGGCCGAGGGAGATTGACAGTTCTTTTGTGTTTCTTCCATTTGCGAATAATTGCACCAACTGTTGTCACCTTCTCACCAAGCTGCTTGGCGATGGTCTTGTAGCCCATTCCAGCCTTGTGTAGGTCTACAATCTTGTCCTTGACATCCTTGGAGAGCTCTTTGGTCTTGGCCATGGTGGAGAGTTTGGAATCTGATTGATTGATTGCTTCTGTGGATAGGTGTCTTTTATACAGGTAACAAACTGAGATTAGGAGCACTCCCTTTTAGAGTGTGCTCCTAATCTCAGCTCGTTACCTGTATAAAAGACACCTGGGAGTCAGAAATCTTTCTGATTGAGAGGGGGTCAAATACTTATTTCCCTCATTAAAATACAAATCAATTTATAACATTTTTGGCATGTGTTTTTCTGGATTTGTTTGTTGTTATTCTGTCTCTTACTGTTCAAATAAACCTACCATTAAAATTATAGACTGATCATTTCTTTGTCAGTGGGCAAACATAGAAAATCAGCAGGGGATCAAATACTTTATTCCCTCACTGTATGTGAAATAAATGTGACAACATGGAGATGCATAATGTAAACATGTGAGAACATGACCTCATGTGAAATAAATGTGACAACATGAGGATGCAAAATATCAAGAGGTCATACCATGACGTGACAACATTTGAGCACATGTGAGAACATGACCTCATGATTTTTTTTTACAATATGGGGATGCAACATTTCAACATGTGATACCATACCTTAAGTAAAGGCCTCTCTTTTGTCCCCACATATGGAACAAACTCTTCTGAGCTAATGACTCCAATGATACACAAAGGCCCTGTGTTCAAACACAAGAGTATATTTGTGCCTCAAGTATTGAATCCTTCCATTCACACCTGTAGAATTGCGGAACAGGATGTTTTCAACTTTTGTCAGTCCAAACCAACTCATTCTCCAAAGAATGTGAGCCGAGATGGAAGACTAGCCATTCAGGAACTTGCTAAAGATACTCGGAATGACATTAAACCTGCCGATAAGGGAGGAGCTATAGTCTATCAGACTATATGGCAGAGAGAGAGGCCGATCGCCAGCTTGATGAACATTTCTATAGGAAACTCAGAACTGACCCTACGTCTGACTTCTAGACAAAGATAACCAACTATCTGACATTTGCTCTTGATCAGAACTGGATCTCTAGGCATGAATTTGACTACCTTCGTTGCAAATTCTCTGTCATACATGTTTTCGATACGCTACCTAAGATCCATCAGAGCCTATATAAACCGTAGGGCAGACCCATCTTTGCCAGCTACAAAGTTTCTCCCTGCAGGTGGTCACTGAGTCTGAGGTCCTAAAGGAGCTCCTTAAACTTGACCCCAAAAAAACATCTGGGTCAGATGGATGTGTCACTGCAACCTTAAAAGTCCTCATTGATGTCACCGTTGCCCTTGATTCTAAGCAATGTTGTGCTGCTATTTTTTATTGACTTGGCCAAAGCTTTTGATACTGTAGACTAGAGGTCGACCGATTAATCGGAATGGCCGATTAATTAGGGCCTATTTCAAGTTTTCAAAGCAATCGGTAATCTGTATTTTTGGACACCGATTTCTTTTTTTTAACACCATTATTTAACTAGGCAAGTCAGTTAAGAACACATTCTTATTTTCAATGACGGCCTAGGAACGGTGGGTTAACTGCCTTGTTCAGGGGCAGAACGACAGATTTTTACCTTGTCAGCTCGGGGATTCAATCTTGCAACCTTACGGTTAACTTGTCCAACGCTCTAACCACCTGCTTTACATTGCACTCAACAAGGAGCCTGCCTGTTACGCGAATGCAGTAAGAAGCCAAGGTAAGTTGCTAGCTAGCATTAAACTTATCTTATAAAAAACAATCAATCAATCAATCAATCATAATCACTAGTTAACTAAACATGGTTGATGGCATTACTAGTTTATCTAGCCTGTCCTGCGTTGCATATAATCGATGTGGTGCGCATTCGTGAAAAAGGACTGTCATTGCTCCAACGTGTACCTAACCATAAACATCAATATCTTTCTTAAAATCAATACACAAGTATATATTTTTAAACCTGCATATTTAGCTAAAAGAAATCCAGGTTAGCAGGCAATATTAACCAGGTGAAATTGTGTCACTTCTCTTGCGTTCATTGCACGCAGAGTCAGGGTATATGCAGCAGTTTGGGCCACCTGGCTCGTTGCGAACTAATTTGCAAGAATTTTATGTAATTATGACATAACATTGAAGGTTGTGCAATGTAACAGGAATATTTAGATTTAGGGATGCCACCCGTTAGATAAAATACGGAACGGTTCCGTATTTCACTGAAAGAAAAAACGTTTTGTTTTCAAGATGATAGTTTCCAGATTCGACCATGTTAATGACCTAAGGCTCGTATTTCTGTGTGTTTATTATATTATAATTAAGTCTATGATTTGATAGAGCAGTCTGACTGAGCGATGGTAGGCACCAGCAGGCTCGTAAGCATTCATTCAAACAGCACTTTCGTGCGTTTTGCCAGCAGCTCTTGAAGCATTGCGCTGTTTATGACTTCAAGCCTATCAACTCCCAAGATTAGGCTGGTGTAACCGATGTGAAATGGCTAGCTAGTTAGCGGGGTGCGCGCTAATCGTGTTTCAAACGTCACTGGCACTGAGACTTGGAGTAGTTGTTCCCCTTGCTCTGCATGGGTAACGCTGCTTCGAGGGTGGCTGTTGTCGATGTGTTCCTGGTTCGAGCCCAGGTAGGAGCGAAGAGAGGGATGGAAGCTATACTGTTACACTGGCAATACTAAAGTGCCTATAAGAACATCCAATAGTCAAAGGTATATGAAATACAAATCGTATAGAGAGAAATAGTCCTATAATTCCTATAATAACTACAACCTATAACTTCTTACCTGGGAATATTGAAGACTATTGTTAAAAGGAACCACCAGCTTTCATATGTTCTCATGTTCTGAGCAAGGCACTTAATCGTTAGCTTTCTTACATGGCACATATTTGTCGTGTCTTTGGCTATGCCGGATTAATTGATATGACATGCTAACTTATTAAATTATTTCTCTGTAATTAATATTACCTGATTAAGCTAATCATGTAAATGTAATTAACTAGAAAGTCGGGGCACCACAGAAGAACGTTTAAAGAGCTGTTATCTTCCGAATAAATTCTTAAAATACTTAGTAATATTTTACATCGATAGCAGTCAATATTAACCCTTATCTTATTTTCAGTCTCATCATGAAAGTTGTAAATTCTTGGTTATCTTCACGAACCCTGGCTAACAAGTTGAATCAGCAATACAAAATTGGGTTTAATTATTTATTTACTAAATACCTAACTAATCACACAGAATTACAAATACACAGAATACAATGATGTCATACAGAATTCGCCCTGGTGAACGGAGCCTGTATCATGGCTGGTTACACAAAGAAAAGGGGGGTTGGGCTTGAATGAAAGAGCGGGAAGATTTAGGAACAAAGAAACAGCAGCTATGCTATCGTAAATACATTATCTTATGCATTCTAAATTACCGCCCATTTGGAAAAGGAAAATGCAATAAATATTTACTCTGAGCTGCGCTTCGGTAGATTGGTCGTAGATGCTGGCCGGGTTGGCCACCAGATCTTCCTGTAGTGGTAATGGATGTCAATGGTGGTAAATTGGGTACGTGGTGGTATCTTCGTCTGGTTGTTAGACTGGATCCGTCGTCCGTCCTTTCCTAGCCCACGTTAGCAGCGGCTAACTCAACGGCTAGGAAGTATCACTTCTGTAGTGAATAACTCAAAGTTCATACCATTCGCCATCAAAGCTCACGCCGAGGTTGGCTTAGTTCTGTTCTTGATATGTGTCTGTCCTTCTAACGTAGAGGCTGCAGTCCTCACGTACTGGAACACATGATTGTCTTTTCGTCAAAGACTTATATAGTGGAGAGGAGGGAAGGAGGTGTTTCATCGTTTATAACCCCATGTCTCTACAAAGGGTTGGGCCACTGATCGACAGGGCACTTTCCTTATGAAAACCCAATTCTCTCATTTGGAAGCTAAAATTACATTTAATCTCCTAACAAACAATTTCAATATCAAACATTTCAATTGCATAACAATTCCATGTGACTCTGATAACTAGAGGGTGTATACTTTCTCAGGTACAGTTTATGTCGTCCTGTCATCAATCATAATGTCTCAGATAACAATGAACTGACATACATACTCATTACGTTATCAAGCATATTTCCAACTGGTTTTATTATCAAAAGATGGTTCCTTTCCCCATTTGTTTGATGTTCCCAGACTCTATATTTAACACAGGCTATTCAAGTCCTTCAGTAGGGTCAGAGAGAGAGGGGAAGGGAGAAGGTATTTATGGGGGGGTCATAAACCTTACCCACAGGCCAACATCATGACATATTGCACTTTTACTTTCTTCTCCAACACTTTGCTTTTGCATTATTTAAACCAAATTGAACATGTTTCATTATTTATTTGAGGCTACATTGATTTTATTGATGTATTATATTAGGTTAAAATAAGTGTTCATTCAGTATTGTTGTAATTGTCATTATTACAAATTACAAATTAATAAATAAAAAAATCGGCCGATTAATCGGCAGCGCCCCCCCCCCCCCCCCCCCCCCGGTCCACCAATAATCGGTATCGGCGTTGAAAAATCATAATCGGTCGACCTCTACTGTAGACCATTCCATTCTTGTGGGCCGGCTAAGGAGTATTGGTGTCTCTGAGGGGTCGTTGGCCTGGTTTGCTAACTACCTCTCTCAAAGAGTGCAGTGTATAAAGCTGCTGTCTCAGCCGCTGCCTCTCACCAAGGGTGTACCCCAAGGCTCAATTCTAGGCCCTACGCTCCTCTCAATTAACATCAACAACATAGCTCAGGCAGTAGGAAGCCTTATTTATACTCAGCTGGCGCCTCTCTGGATGTTGTGTTAAACGCTCTAAAACAAAGCTCGCTTAGTGTCCAACAAGCTTTCTCTGCCCTCAACCTTGTTCGAACACCTCCAAAACAAAGGTCATGTGGTTTGGTAAGAAGAATGCCCCTCTCCCAAATGGCGTGATTACTACCTCTGAGGGTTGAGAGCTTGAGGTAGTCACCTCATACAAGTATTTGGGAGTATGGCTAGGCGGTACACTGTCCTTCTCTCGGCACATATCAAAGCTGCAGGCTAAAGTTAAATCTAGACTTGCTTTCCTCTATCGTAATCTCTCCTCTTTCACCCAAGCTGCCAAACTAACCCTGATTCAGATGACCATCCTACCCATGCTAGATTATGGAGACGTAATTTAGAGATCGGCAGGTAAGGGTGTCCTCGAGAGGCTAAATGTTCGTTACCATTCGGCCATCAGATTTTCCACCAATGCTCCTTACAGGACACATCACTGCACTCTATACTCTTCTGTGAACTGGTCATCTCTGTATACCCGTCGCAAGAACCACTGGTTGATGCTTATTCATAAAACCCTTTTAGGCCTCACTCCCCCCTATCTGAGATATCTACTGCAGCTCTCATCCTCCACATACAACACCCATTCTGCCAGTCACATTCTGTTAAAGGTCCCCAAAGCACACACCTCTTTTGGTCGCTTGTCTTTTCAGTTCACTGTAGCTCACGAAAAGAACAAGCTGCAACAAACACTCAAACTGGACATTAAGCCTATTTTGTAAAAACTCCCAGCATTCGTCAAAGATCCTACAGATGTGAAAAACAAAATATCAGAACTGTCTAATCTCCCTGACAACATCATGTTGGCTCTACATAAATATCTGTAATGAAAAAGGCCTAGATGCTAATTTATATGTGTGCTATTTTGAGCAAAAGTTTATCTGTGATGAGACCAGGAACCCTTCTCCATGATCCTCAAATGATTCAGGTATATAGATGAAATTCTCTGTGTGTGGATTGGCACTAAACATTAACTCCATGAATTCACTTCCTTTTTGAACAGTATGAACACTGACCTGAAGTTCTCTGTTGAATATGACCACAAGCGGGTCCATTTCTTGGACATGTGGATAGAGGTTGCTACTTGGGAACTTTATCGCCACTCTATATCAGAAAGAGACCGGCAGAAACACTTTTCTCCTAGCAAGTAGCGCTCATTTTAGTGCCCTTTAAAGAGGGTTACCCAAGAGCCAGTTCTATAGGCTCAGACGTGTGTGTCATTCGACAAAGGACTTGACTGATAAAGCTGTCAACGTGAAACAAACGTTTTCTGGACAGGGGTTACTCCACCCACTGTGCGTAAGATGCCTACCGAATTGCGCTCTCTAAACCTCGCCAGGATATACAAAAAAAAAGTGTTAACTTCTAAGGAATTCTATTACTTGCATATCTACATTTACCCCCAAAGCCTATATGATTAAAAACATAGTAATTAAGCACTGGCATATGCTCACCTCAGACCCAGAGCTCGACCAGGAATTCAAGGAACCCGCCCTTTAATTGTCTACAAACGGGGCCCCAATCTTCGCAGTAGACTAGTCAGAGCCAGCTTCAACATGGGCTCTAAACAAACCGTCCTTATGTAACCGATGTGAAATGGCTAGTTAGTTAGCGGTGGTGCGCGCTAATAGCATTTCAATCAGTGACGTCACTCGCTCTGAGTCTTGAAGTAGGGTTTCCCCTTGCGGCTTTTGTGGTGCGATGGGTAACGATGCTTCGTGGGGTGTCAGTTGTTTATGTGTGCAAGGGTCCCTGGTTCGAGCCTGGGTTGGGGCGAAGAGAGGGACGGAACCTACACTGTTACACTTACTCCACTGAGAGATGGAAACCACCCTTATGGCAATTGTGCTCATCGCAGGATGATAATAGGCTGAATCTACCGCACACCCAAAGCTGATTTGTTAAGACGCTAGAGGCAAAAGGCAAAACTGGAGAAACAGGAAAAAGTCTCTGCACACTTCCAGTCAGATGCAAATGTATTTTAATTATAGCTGATCATATCAGAGCATATCACCACAAACAATAATGGGGGACAGATTATTTCCACACAGTGAGCCACAAAGAAGGCAAGATGTAGCCTAATAATTATTTTTCTAGCACAAATGTTTTTGTTTTCTTCTAGTGCGCTTTTGTTGTTTGAGGAATGTTAGAACATTTGCAGAGAAAACAAAATAAAACATCCCCTTATTTGTATTGATAGTGTGTTATATTCTGAATACACATCCATACTTTACACATTTGGATACCTGTGTGTATGTTTGTTTACTACATGTACGACAAACATTTATTGCAAACTGCTATGCCCTCCACACAGAAAAAGCAAAAGCCACAAGTGTTTTTCATTTATACTATCGGTGCCTAATTGGTGCTTCGTGTGCTTATTCAAATGATGGTTTGTGTGTACTGTATTGACGCAATAACACCAATTTTTTAAAGAGTTTAAAGAGTTTTGCAAGAATTGTTTGCTTTTGCAAGAAATGTGTAACGTTTTGCTGGTTTGGTGTACGGTTTTGTGGTTAGTGTGTAGAGTTTGCAAAAATATCCTAGTTTCAAAGATAGTGCCTAAGCAATCAGAAAAAAATTTAAAAGTTGTTTCGACTATTTTCACCGCAACTCAGTAGCCGGTAACTTACTATAAAATGACAGGATTTCTTTAGATGTGCCATAAGAGCATCCTATAAGTTTAAATGCAATTGCAAGTGAGGCGTGCCAAGTTCATTAAGTTAAAAAGTACCCAAGTGCATTGCGATTCACATTAAATAGCAAAACACTATTACTGTGCACATTTTGTGTAAAATGACAAAAATGTATCACAAAATTAATAGCAATGGCTACCAGTGTAGTTTCATGTTGTCACATATTAAACCACATGATTTCAGATGTGGAAAATCACATTATTTCACATTGTCACGTTCTGACCAGTAAAGGAGTCTATTTGTTATTGTAGTTTGGTCAGGACGTGGCAGAGGGTATTTGTTTTCATGGTTTTGTATATGTGTTTAGATAGAGGAATATTTTGTGTAGAGTGTTTCTGGGGTTTATTGGTGTAGTGTCTATGTAGAGGGGGTAGTTGATTTAGGTGGTTCGGGGTGTGTGTGTATTGTAGAGGGGTATTGGATTTATGTGTTCTGGGATGTTGGGTATGTTCTTGTGTTTGTATTTCTAAGGGGCTGTTCTAGTTTTGTATTTCTGTGTTGGCCTGGTATGACTCTCAATCAGGAACAGCTGTACATCGTTGTTGCTGATTGAGAGTCATACTTAGGTAGCCTGTTTTCACCTGTCACTTTGTGGGAGATTATTTCCGTGTTTAGCGTTATGCCTTACAGGACTGTCTATCGTCGTTGTGTTTTTGTATACGTGTTTGTTTTTGGTTTACCTTCTTTGTCCAAATAAAAGAAGATGAGTGTACATATACCCGCTGCGTTTTGGTCTCAATCCTACGACTACCGTGACACACATGACATGTGAAAACGACATGTCACATGTGAAATCATGTGAAAACACGCATTTTTGGAACACTTCAAGTGACATTTCACATGTGAAAACGTGTTTTTGGAACACTTCACGTCACATTTCACATGCGAAAAATATGTGTTTCTGGAACACTCCACTTATAAATATATTTTTTTACTTCAAGTGATCACGTTTTCACGTGCAATTACATGTGTTATCACTGTTCAGTTAAAGTGTCATTAGTTTTACACTTAAGACATGACTCTGCTGTTATGCTGTATAATTTGGGAATTTAGTCTCTTGTATAATACATTCTATACATTTGTTTATACTGGATTAAGTGTAAATGTTCATTAATTGTAATTTTGTTAGTTATTCTCCAACTTTCTTTTTAAGTATTGGTTCTGATAGCTTATATTCTCTTGTAAGAGATTGTCAGTTGGATATGCTCTCTGTAAGGTGTAAACATACCATTAATCTAACTCAAATAATCTTTTCACAAATAAGCAAAAGACTGAAAGTGTTACTTTTTTCTGCGGTCTCCCCTACTATGTAGAGCAAGGGGGGTTAAACTCATTTTCCCTGCGGGCCACATTCGGAGGGCCGCACTTAAATTATTTCCTCACTGTCAACATTTTCAGAAAAAAATACTCTGTAGTCTATCTATCGCTTTTGGAATTTTCGATGCTCCCTGACTGTCTAGCTTTCGTTTCGCTGACTCTTAGCAAACTGGACAGAGTAAGACTATAAATGTGTCCATTATCATTTCTATACAGTTTCCATTTGGTTTTAGTAATTTCAATGTCGATTAAGATATATATATATATATACACTGCTCAAAAAAATAAAGGGAACACTTAAACAACACATCCTAGATCTGAATGAAATAAATAATCTTATTAAATACTTTTTTCTTTACATAGTTGAATGTGTTGACAACAACATCACACCAAAATAATCAATGGAAATCCAATTTATCAACCCATGGAGGTCTGGATTTGGAGTCACACTCAAAATTAAAGTGGAAAACCACACTACAGGCTGAGCCAACTTTGATGTAATGTCCTTAAAACAAGTAAAAATGAGGCTCAGTAGTGTGTGTGGCCTCCACGTGCCTGTATGACCTCCCTACAAAGCCTGGGCATGCTCCTGATGAGGTGGCGGATGGTCTCCTGAGGGATCTCCTCCCAGACCTGGACTAAAGCATCCGCCAACTCCTGGACAGTCTGTGGTGCAACGTGGCGTTGGTGGATGGAGCGAGACATGATGTCCCAGATGTGCTCAATTGGATTCAGGTCTGGGGAACAGGCGGACCAGTCCATAGCATCAATGCCTTCCTCTTGCAGGAACTGCTGACACACTCCAGCCACATGAGGTCTAGCATTGTCTTGCATTAGGAGGAACCCAAGGCCAACCGCACCAGCATATGGTCTCACAAGGGGTCTGAGGATCTAATCTCAGTACCTAATGGCAGTCAGGCTACCTCTGGCGAGCACATGGAGGGCTGTGCGGCCCCCCAAAGAAATGCCACCCCACACCATGACTGACCCACCGCCAAACCGGTCATGCTGGAGATGTTGCAGGCAGCAGAACATTCTCCACGGCGTCTCCAGACTCTGTCACGTCTGTCACGTGCTCAGTGTGAACCTGCTTTCATCTGTGAAGAGCACAGGGCGCCAGTGGCGAATTTGCCAATCTTGGTGTTCTCTGGCAAATGCCAAACGTCCTGCACGGTGTTGGGCTGTAAGCACAACCCCCACCTGTGGACGTCAGGCCCTCATACCACCCTCATGGAGTCTGTTTCTGACCGTTTGAGCAGACACATGCACATTTGTGGAGGTAGCGGTCCTGCTGCTGGGTTGTTGCCCTCCTACGGCCTCCTCCACGTGCCCTGATGTACTGGCCTGTCTCCTGGTAGCGCCTCCATGCTCTGGACACTACGCTGACAGACACAGCAAACCTTCTTGCCACAGCTCGCATTGATGTGCCATCCTGGATGAGCTGCACTACCTGAGCCACTTGTGTGGGTTGTAGACTCCGTCTCATGCTACCACTAGAGTGAAAGCACCGCAGCATTCAAAAGTGACCAAAACATCAGCCAGGAAGCATAGGAACTGAGAAGTGGTCTGTGGTCCCCACCTGCAGAACCACTCCTTTATTTGGGGTTCTTGCTAATTGCCTATAATTTCCACCTGTTGTCTATTCCATTTGCACAACAGCATGTGAAATTTATTGTCAATCAGTGTTGCTTCCTAAGTGGACAGTTTGATTTCACAGAAGTGTGATTGACTTGGAGTTACATTGTGTTGTTTAAGTGTTCCCTTTATTTTTTTGAGCAGTGTATATATATATATATATATATATATATTTTACTCAAACCAACCACATTTGTATTGTACTGTAAGAGAAGAAAGAACATGAGCCAATCAGAGTACTTTTATGTCAAAAGGACCCCTTACCTCACATAAAAAAGGCTACCCTGTCATAACTCTTGTGCATAACAGATAATGGTGAGCATGAGCTGATGTTGTGATCCGCAAGTCATTATTATAGATGCTCACCATGTGAGTCTTTGGACAGACCAATTGGCAATGAGAAACCGGTCTTTGCAATAGATATAGCTTGTGTTTAAAAAGTCCCTCTGAAATCCATTGGAGGCACCACTTTGTAGAAGATCCTACTTCTCAATTCCATCAGATACAGTATTTCAGATCCTCCATTACGATATAATGGCCGCTAGAGAGAAGTTGTGTTGAAGTGTGAGAAAAGGCATGTTTCCCATCCAAAACAGTTTGTACATATATTATGACGACATTTTGTGACGTTTTTGTTCGTTTTGGTGTTTGGCAAGGTTTTTTTGGGCTGTTTGTGCACGCAACATGTTTTTGTTAGCCGAAGTCTACGGGCCTTCGACGGTGATTGGTCAACAGTAGGGATTCTTGAATTCAGTGTTTGTTGTCATTCAACAAGAGACAACTAGTTTTAATGCACATTTTTTCACTTGAGAAATACTGCACCAAACATCTTAGCTAGGTGTAAAATTGCTTGACTAAGATCTCCTCTGCAAAAATGTCAAAAATCACAGATTTCTTGAGTTGAAGAAGTGTATACTGGCTATGGCATCTCAAGATGGACAAACAGTACTATTTTTCTCTAGTTTTTCAAGCGAAGGTCTTTTAAAGGAGTATGCGTGGCAAAAATGTTCACTTTGCCTGGCCACGTTTTGTTAGGAGCAAACTGAACTTAGTATGCGGACACCTAAAGAGAGATATACTTCTTATTGGTTGGTATACAGGGCAAGAGACAGAAAACCCTGATGAGGTGCCAGGCTGCTTGCTACCTTTAGCCCCTAACCTCCTCTAGGGAACACTGGGTGAAGGATCTGGGCCGGTATGCATAAAGGGTTTTAGAGTCAGAGTGTTGATCTAGGATCAGGTCCCCATGTCCACATAATCTTATTAATTATGGTCTAAAAGGTTCAACTGATCCTAGATCAGCAATGGGCCCAAATATGGGGTAGTGTCTGACTGGCTCTGCTGAACTGAGTAAATGATCTGTAGTCCACTGTCTCTCCCTACTCTAGCGGAATACAATTGGGTCTCTCTGTTTGATGGAAAATCAATGGGGTTGATAGATTACAGTAAATCTAGTCTGGTGACATGCTAAAATCGAGCAGAATTGCCATTGAGGATTATTGATGATCTTGTTAGCCTTTTGTTGAGGAGAGGCCATGAGTCTATGTACCGGGAAAAAGGTTTTAATCATGTATTTAGTATTCATTGTACATTTCCGTTTAGTCTTAGTTTGAATAGGATTGTAACATTCGTTTTGAAATACAAGTGAGAAACTTAGTATACATTTTCAATTGCTTACAATAACTTTACGATTAGAAATGAAAAGATACTAGACTTCCGAGCAGCGCTACAGGACTGAAGGTCCCCTTCAAAAAAACATAGATGACTGGGTCATCTAAAATGAAATGTGCCGATGTAACTGATAGTAATGCAATGACAAGTGCTTGACCTGACACAAGAGGCCAAGGTGAGCTCAGGTTATGTATGTTGGACAGATCCAGGGACGCCATCGAGGCTCATTGTTTCCTTCCAGCTGCTTCCACTGTTTACCACAGCCTCGACTATCAACAAGAGAAAGGTTTTGCCCTCTAATGTTTTTACCAGTCTGGCGGCCACGGGACTGAAGGGACCAGCCAAATAGGAAGTGTAATTAGCAATCATGGTCAATAGGGAACGTTAGTAGCCAGAGACAAAAGGGGTCAGAGTTCTGCAACCCCGGGTAGGAAGGAGGTAGCAATAATAAGCGGCCATTCCTTTCCTGCACTTTGGGCGGAGTGGGGAGATGTGGCGCCCCTGGCCTTTCTGGGCTCCAAATGGCCACTAAAGTCCCCCAGACCAGAGCAAATCCAGTATTCTCAGACACCATTGTGACACCAATCTGCGTCATCTAGAAGGGTTTTGACCTAATCGGCCTCAGATACCTGGGAACGCCCAATAGCAAATGACCCGTGGCAGTAGAAGACAAGCAGAGATAACCTAAAAAGGTTATTGTGAATACTACCCATCATGCTTTCATGTTACTGAACCTACAACACTACAGCAGGCAATTCTTCATGCAGTTGAAGTCGGAAGTTTACATACACTTAGGTTGGAGTCATTAAAACTCGTTTTTCAACCACTCCACAAATTTCTTGTTAACAAACTATAGTTTTGGCAAGTCGGTTAGGATATCTACTTTGTGCATGACACAATTAATGTTTCCAACAATTGTTTACAGACAGATTATTTCACTTATAATTCACTGAATCACAATTCCAGTGGGTCAGAAGTTTACATACACTAAGTTGACTGTGCCTTTAAACAGCTTGGAAAATTCCAGAAAATGATGTCATGGCTTTAGAAGCTTCTGATAGGCTAACTGACATAATTTGAGTCAATTGGAGGTGTACCTGTGGATGTATTTCAAGGCCTACCTTCAAACTCAGTGCCTCTTTGCTTGACATCATGGGAAAATCAAAATAAATCAGCCAAGACCTCAGAGAAAAAATTGTAGACCTCCACAAGTCTGGAGCAATTTCCAAATGCCTGAAGGTCATTAAATGCCTGAAGGTCATTCACGTTCATCTGTATCTGTACAAACAATTGTACGCAAGTATAAACACCATGGGACCACGCAGCGTCATACCGCTCAGGAAGGAGACGCGTTCTGTCTCCTAGAGATGAACGTACTTTGGTGCGAAAAGTGCAAATCAATCCCAGAACAACAGCAAAGTACCTTGTGAAGATGCTGGAGGAAACAGGTACAAAGTATCTATATCCACAGTAAAACGAGTCCTATATCGACATAACCCGAAAGGCCACTCAGCAAGGAAGAAGCCACTGCTCCAAAACCGCCATAAAAAAGCCAGACCACGGTTTGCAACTGCACATGGGGACAAAGATCGTACTTTTTGCAGAAATGTCCTCTGGTCTGATGAAACAAAAATAGAACTGTTTGGCCATAATGACGATCGTTATGTTTGGAGGAAAAAGGGGGCCGCTTGCAAGGCGAAGAACACCATCCCAACCGTGAAGCACAGGGGTGGCAGCATCATGTTGTGGGGTGCTTTGCTGCAGGAGGGACTGGTGCACTTCACAAAATAGATGGCATCATGAGGCAGGAGAATTATGTGGATATATTGAAGCAACATCTCAAGACATCAATCAGGAAGTTAAAGCTTGGTCGCAAATGGGTCTTCCAAATGGACAATAACCCCAAGCATACTTCCAAAGTTGTAGCAAAATGACTTAAGGACAACAAAGTCAAGGTATTGGAGTGGCCATCACAAAGCCCTGACCTCAATCCTATAGAAAATCTGTGGGCAGAACTGAAAAAGCGCTGCGAGCAAGGAGGTCTACAAACTTGACTCCGTTACACCAGCTCTGTCAGATGGAATGGGCCAAAATTCACCCAACTTATTGTGGGAAGCTTGTGGAAGGCTACCCGAAACATTTGACCCAAGTTAAACAATTTAAAGGCAATGCTACCAAATACTAATTGAGTGTATGTAAACTTCTGACCCACTGGGAATGTAATGAAAGAAATAAAAGCTGAAATAGATCATTCTCTCTACTATTATTCTGACATTTCACATTCTTAAAATAAAGTGGTGATCCTAACTGACCTAAAACAGGGAATTCTTACTCGGATTAAATTTCAGGAATTGTGAAAAACTGAGTTTAAATGTATTTGGCTAAGGTGTATGTAAACTTCCGACTTCAACTGTAAATCAAATTATGATGAGTAGACACAGGTTTAAAGGGATGTTCACCTATAATACATTTTTAAAAGATTTTCTTTTCTTTTGTTGGTTGTTGTTCATTGATCCAGTTTTAAAGTCCATATTTTGGTTGTTTGGTTAGTTTCAGCAGCATCTGTCTACTAGCGCACCTCTGGGCAGGGCTGGACAGGGCTAACTGTAAGTAAGTGGACATTTCCTCCCCAAAGTTAGTCAAGTTAGCCAGCTAAGTAGCTTGAGTTATTTAAAAAAATATTAATACAGTCAACCAGGTTAGATACCACTCCAACACTCTTTTGCTAGATACCAGTAACACTGCTTCATAAAGTCAGCGTACGTTTGATGAGTTTAATTGATTTATTTGAAAATCAGCAACGTCTGCAGTTTTGATGTCTCTATCTCAGGTATTTTCAATGGAAAGAGTAAGAGACAATGTGGTCCAGTGTGGCAGAGTGTGCTAAAGTGGAATCAGATCAGAACACAGACATACAATCTCCTCATGGCTTCTCTCAAGGTGAATTGGAGGTCCAATCGTCCTGACTGGAAAAACACTTGATGTTAATTAAACAAAGGATTTCCTTGAGACAGGATAGAGGTCTCCCGTCCTGAACTCTACCATATATTAGTTGTCAAACCACTTTACGTATTTAAAATGTTTGAATTAACAGTTGGTTCCCTTGGGCATTGTTTCCAACAGGGTGTTTGCCACCAACATTTCTCAGTCGTTCTACTGTACTACTTTAATTGTGCTTAATTTATGCCAGATGGTGTGCCAGATAGGGTTTGATTTGATTCAGGAATTGAACAGGATGTGCTAATTTAATAGAATAACGCTGTGCAAATGGTTTATGGGTCGTTTGAGATTCCTTTGAGACAAATTGAAATGGAACTGTGGCACGCAATGGATGATCCTCTGTAGCTCTGTTGGTAGAGCATGGTTCTAGCAATGCTAGGATAGTGAGTTTGATTCCCGGGGCCACCTATACATACAAAAATGTATGCATGCAAGTTGCTTTGGATAAAATGTAAGTTGCTTTGGATAAAAGCTGTTGGCCTAATGGCATACTGTATAATATCTGGGTTGGCATGTTCCTAGATGTAATTTAAGCATGCTATTTTCCCATTGAAGCAAGAATGCTGTTATAGACTGATAAAGTTAGTGTTTGTATTATTGGACAAGGGGTTGCTGGGATACTCTTTCCAATAGTTTATATATCCCATAGACACAGCAATAACAAAAGAAAACATTGTTTGGTGTTCAAGGCTATTTTAGGGGCTGGTTTTGGGGAAAGAACATACTGAAGATTTGATGGATAACTTTATCCTTCCGTCTCTCAATGTTTTTTATAAGATTGTTTCATGTTCTTATTAAGTGTATGGAAATATATAGTCTGTAGCCAGCCCAAGAGGTATTGTTAATGTTGGGTTTTGTATACACCAGTGTTTGTACCTTTCCCTCCCATCCGCTCCAATTGGTCTGACAGGTTGGCAGACATAAACATAAACATCTTGGTCGGATAAAATTGTCTTCCAGTAAATGATGTCTGTAACGTGACGAAGGGGAGGGACTGTCAGCAGTGGGACTATTATCCTCACAATGGGTGACGCAAATAGGGACAAACAATTCATATCCGTCTTGGATGGGGTACATGTTTCTGAAATCAGCGGTGTGAAATTCAAAGTAGGGCCTTAAACATTGAGGTCATCACACATCATTCATAGAACAGGAGTTACAATAACTACCCTTTTGTTTTAATAAAAGTATGTATAGTACATTCAAAACAGATTATTTATGACTTTCATGCCTTTTTCCTGACTAAATCAACATATTCAAATAATATACATTCGTATTTGTTTACCAATGACATTCAAGCCCCCAAAAAGTGCAAAAATGTAATACATGTCACAATAGCAACAGATCTTCTTTTATGATATATTACAATGCAGCTGCAGCTGCTGCTGATAGAAATTATATTATACATACACGGGATGTACAAAACATTAAGGACACCTTCCTAACACTGAGTTGCACCCCCAGTCTCAATTCTTTGGGGCTTTGACTCTATAAGGTGTAGAAAGCATTCCACAGGGGGATGCTGGCCCATGTTGACTCCAATGCTTCCCACAGTTCTGTCAAATTGGCTGGATGTCCTTGGGGGGTGGACCATTCTTGATGCACACAGGAAACTGTTGAGGGTGAGTAACCCAGAAGCGTTGCAGTTGTTGACACAAACTGGTACCTACTACCGTACCCCGTTCAAAGGCACTTACATCTTTTGTTTTGCCCCTTCACCCTCTGAATGGCACGCATACACAATCCATGTCTCATTTGTCTCAAGGCTTAAAAATCCTTATTTAACCTGTCTCCTCCCCTTCATCTACACTGATTGAAGTGGATTTAACAAGTGACATCAATAAGGGATCATAGCTTTCACCTGGATTCACCTGGTCAGTCTGTGTCATGGAAAGAGCAGGTGTCCTTAATGTTTTGTACACTCAGTGTATTAACATACCATAAGTCAATATGAGGAGACTGGGTTTTATAGTAGAGGGTCCCATTCCTTCTCCATTTTCCTCTGAGATTCCATGGATTACCCAGATACTCTGCAGACAAGAAGAAACAATAGAAATACTTGTTCAGTTCATTGTGTCTACTGCAGGCAGCAGATCACATTTGAATGTTATCACTAAATGTTCTCTCAGCCATGTTGAATTAAAAGGTCTAGGAAACATGGTAATTTTTGGCACAAGCACATTTATTTACGGGTCACTTTGCTGTACAGGGGGTTTGAACTCACTCTGAGCCGGAGTTGGGTTTGGAATACTGCTGCAGCTCGCGTAAGTATTGATTGATATTTGCTGTGGAAAAAACAGAACAACATCATTAGCCATCACCCATAGCATATCAGTCTTAATAAGAAGTGATGTTTATATCAAGCCTTGATACTAGTATGTCTTACCTAAACTGTAACCATTGGCGCTATCCAAGCCTGGTCCGATTTTCTTTGCAACACCTGATGGTGACCCGGCACCACTCAGTCCTGTCCCTCCTGATCCCCTAGTACCCACTCCTGTTGCACTTGACCCTGCCCTGCCCGTTCCTGTGTTGCCAAACACTGTATTGCTGTTTCCTGTTGCAGATGCAGATGCGCCCCACCCACCTATTCCTGCCATCACACCTGTTCCAGCAGCTGACCCCCTGTTACCTTGCCCTGTTGCACTCGACCCTACCCAGCCCACCCCTGTGTTACCAGTTGCACCCGGGCTACCCATTCCGGTCTGAAACATAATAAGACAAAGAGAATGATGTTAGGTGAAAATACTGTCATAAAATATAGTCAAATATAAGAATGAGTTATACATCATTTATAATCACAGATAATAATAATAGTACAAACAAAGCTTATAATTTAAGGTGACTTTCGTATACCGCGGTTCTATGAGAATATATGTGCGCTATCTCACTATGGCAGTGGTTCTCAATCCTGGTGCTGGGGACCCAAAGGGATGCACGTTTTTGCATTGGCAGTACACGCCTGATTCAAATCATCAAAGCTTGGGCTTTCAAAGCTCGAGCGGCAGGTAGCCTAGCGGTTAAGAACGTTGGGCCAGTAACTGAAAAGTTGGCAACTAGGGGGAAAATCTGTAGATTTGGCCTTGAGCAAGGCATTTAACCCTAATTGTACCTGTAAGTCACTCTGGAAAAGTGTATGCTGAATGACTAAAATAAAATAAAAAACAATGTATATAAAGGATTATGAGTTGCTCATTTGAAAAATGAGCACCCCTTTGGTTCCTCAGATACCTCTGGTGGAACGACCCTTTCTGGGCTGTAAGCCTTGCTATTATATACAATATCCTCCACTATCCAAAGATAGCCTTTAACTAGTTAGGGGGCCTCTCTTGCAGGGAGGAGCCCAAAAAAATGCAGGGGTCGTTGTCGCTCTAGTACAATACTCTCGCTTTCATCCAAGCAAATGCGCAAGACGCATGCTGGACACAAATTTTGGAGAAGCGGGTGTAACCACAAGCTCCAGGGAGAGACAACACAGTTTGACCCCAGGCATACAGGCAGAGTTTAGGTTCCAAGGTACCCAGGAGGACGCCGGGGCAAACTGAAAGCATGAACGGGCGGGCTGACAGCACTTGCAACCCACTCACTCGGTTTGCAGGCGTAGGGTAGACAGAAAAGGGGGTGCTTTCCTGTGGCAAAGAAAACCCCACCTGGGTACATTTTGGACTTTCCCATAGCTTTCATTTTCAACTAATGTCTTTTCCTAGAGATAATTGTCATCGTAAATCTCATTCACATGATTAGATCTTTTGACCAGCGTCTCAACTCTATCCCTACAGCAAGGACGGAAACAATTTCTGGCCTCAGTTTGACTTCTAAATCATTTTCTGTCTATATTTAAACACCCCTTATCTCTGACCTGGATGAAAGCCCAGTACTAAACCACAGAACAGATCTTCCTTTACCCTGGAGCCACAGTTGGCCAGGGAGGCGTTGAGGCTCCGGATCTTGTCGTTGAGGATTTTGATCTCGCCCTCCTTCACCTTCATCGCTGCCTCCCCCAGATCCTTGTCCCACTGCAGCTTCTTGCTGCCCGTCAGCAGCTTCTCCATCTCTAGGTCGTATTTCTCCTGGGCCTTCTGCAACTTTTCTTGGTGCTCCAGGGCCATGGCGCTGCGGTTCTGGCTGCACCAGTGGTGGTCCTCGGCTAGCTGGTCTTTCTCCGCCTGCAGCCTGGCGCTACGGCCCTGGATCTCCGACACCTGGGAGCCTACGTTGTCCAGGTAGCGCTGGAACTTGGTCTCCACCTCGCGGGACAGACTGGAGCAGTTGTTGCGGATCTGTTCCAGAGAGTCGCGCTGCTTCTCGCAGGTGAGCAGGAAGGGGCTGACTTTAGGCAGGAGGGTGTCGATCTTCAACAGGAAGGCTTTGGAGACGTTGGAGATGCCGCCGAGGGATTGGATGAAGTCCTCCTTGCACTTCTTCCTGTAGCTCTCCAGCTGTTTCAGCAGGGTGGTCTTGTCCCTCCGGAGGGATATGGCATCCAAGGTGAGGGTGTTCCGGTCCTTGGCTGTGTTCTCTATCTCAATCTTCATGAACTGCACCGTCTGACTGAAGTTGGCGTTCACTAGCTTTAGCAATTGCTCTAGGTGCTGGACCTGGTTTCCTTGTATATTGTTATTGTTGCCTGGAAATGTTTTTGAGGAAGGAAAAAAAAGAAAGAAACATGTTTTGTGTTAATACTTCTGAACCACTATCAGATCTTGTCCTGGATTCAATCCGAGGAGCACTGGCGGCTTGGATTGAACCCCAGCCCTGTGTTGGTTTTAAGGGAATTCAGAACGGCAAATAAATCATTGAAATTATATTTTCACTATTTGTATTCTTACTTAGGTACTACAACAGCAAGCATTTTCCAAAACTGTGAAGATAAAATATCATTGCCAAGTTGTAATTTGCGCCTTGCTTACTCTTGTCCAAAGAAATACCAGTTAGGAAAGTTAGGAAACCTAATATGAATAGGAAAGCTCATCTGTGAAATACAAGGATGAGATTCTGTGTGAACATATGTAACACTAGTGCAGAGCAGAGCAATGAAAGCATTGGTTTGTCTTAAAGTTCAATTGTCTTACCATTTAGTGTTATCATTGGTGTCATGGCTCTGGGGCATCGGTTCATGCTAAGTTGAATCTGACAGCTTTTCTTATCATTATCGCATTGATTCTGTGGATATTAATAACAGATATGCATTACATTTTGTCAGCTAAAGAAAATTTGAGTGCAAGTTTCACCTACTGTGTACATGCAGATTATGGTTGACAGTTGTTTTATGCATATATTTTATACAACTGAAAAACTTAAATCTGAACGTAACTAGTGATTGTTAATGTTTATGTAGTAACACTGTTTTAACCTTTTCAGGTATAAATTTGCTGAAATGAATGGATATAATGATCGGTGAAATAATAATGGATATGATATACATAATATACCTGAATGTAGTGTGTTTTTTGTTAGGTGTGTTATTTCATGTTCAATTACACTAAAATCTAAATCAGTTACCACATTAAACAACATACAGGAACTCAAGTCCTACAACTAAACTGCCATTTTAATATTCTAACAACAACATACAGGAACTCAAGTTCTACAACTAAACTGACATTTTAATATTCAATCAACCATTCACTGTGACCCCACTGTATGTACTGTACTGATGTCGTTGTGTTGAATATAAAAAAATGAACTATTCTCTAAAGTATTTCCAAATATCAAAAAACACCCACCGCAACCCTCTAGCATTGACCACTGAACCAGTCTCAGCACTTACCGCTTGGTCTCTGAGATGGGTGATGAATATGACAGATTTGTTTGCAATTTGACGCAGATTGATAATTTCCTTGTTGTTGCGCATCTTGTCAGTCTGAGTGGCATTCAGGAGAAGCGTCAGATTCTTTTTCTGCTGCCGGTGGTTCAGGTTGTCAATGGAGAGGCGGTTGATGCTCTTCTCCAGGTCTTGGATCCGGCTCTCGGCTGCCGCGTCCAGGGACCTCCCGTAGACCAGGAAGAGAACGAGACTGATGATGATGAGCGACTGGATCAGAGAGGAGAAGAAGAAGACAACCCTCATGTAGTAGCCACAGCTCTTTCCACTGGGCTTCTGGATCTTCCTCCTGGCCTCCAAGCCAAACTTGGCCTGGGAGTAGCTGCTGTTGTACATGGGTGCTCAGCCTCAGATGCACATTACAGTACAGAACACCCTTACTGAGAAACAGCCAAGCCCAGACAGAACTAAGACGGTTCAAATGGGTTCCACTTCTTGAGGACCAAATGAAATATCAAATAAATAGAAAAGATGTGAGATATCTTAGGCAACCAAACTCAGTCCCTGGTAGTGGTGTGGTTCGGCGATAGTATCCCCCTTCTGACTTAAGGTAGCGCACAGTGGCAGTCCAAACAGTAAAGTTCTAGCCGTTTCCTCTCCTGAGCATTGTCTGAGAGTGAGAAGACAGGATTGTGTAAACATCGTCAGGAGTTTTATAAACACCTCGCCACACTTCCCATTCTGGGAACACCTTCCTGACCCCCTCCCCACCCCTGGACATCATGTCAGGGGTTAACATAACATTACGCACAGACACACACACTCACACACACACATCAAGTACACACATACGCACACACACATACTTATAATATCATACACACACACGCAAACACACTGTTTTTTACCCCTGGCCCCCTGCGGTGTCAGCCGCCCATTTGTTTGACAATGTCAGCACACATGACAAGAGATAGTGGTCCTGAAATTCCATGCTCCGAAGAAGGAAAGAGATAATAATCTTAGGAAAAGTATTTGGGTATAACAGTCCTAAGTACTATTTAACAAGGTGTACCTAAACTCTATCAGTATATGTACCTAATATGTATTACATAGGTATTAGGGACACTTAAATGTGATGGTTTTTGTAGGCATCATATATAATGGTCTTTCATTTTCCTTGAGCGATCTAAACCCTTACCTGCTCTCTGATTAGTTGTAAGGTTCAGAGAGGTTATTGTATTTAGCATAGGTAGGAACATGCATATTCACACTCTTGACAGGAATATGATCCATTAACAATTGTTCTGACCTTTGTGCTGACCTTTGTGCTGACCATTGTTCTGACCATTGTTCTGAAGATATTATTTGTTCTGAAGATTTGATCTGTATATATTATCTTCCTCCATAACTGCCTTTCTCAAAATGACACATTGTAAAAACCTAATTTCAACCACAAAAAACTTTTTTATGGGATCATGAACATGGTTTCCGGTGCACGGCTCCACTAGTAAAATGACAGGACAATAGTAGGCCTACACGTTGTTCCACAGAGTATCAGAGCCAGCAACCCTTTGATGCTGTGCGTCTCAACCCAACTTGCTGACGTTCGCAGCCATTGTTGCTATGCCAACCCCCGTCTTTAGAGGAAGCAGTAATTCACCAAGGTATTAGAATTGGCCATTTCCGAGTTTTTACCATCAGGACAGATCACAGATAAAGCTTGGGAACAAAAGCAGGATATCAGGGACAAACACAGAAGTACACACAAAATGTTGAATATTGACAATGAATTGGGTTGTTTATTTGGAGCATAAACAACCGGTATTCTGGTAAATGTTGTCAGAATAAAATTGTGGTTCGAACCATGCGTGTAATAAAAACGTGCATCCCCTTGGGTACCTGTCTCCTAGAATTTTATTCTGGTGACTCAACTCCTTTACTCTAATGTTGTAGACAGCCCTGTAGGACTATGACAGAACGTAGTACTGGTGTAGTTTTCAGCCTATAGTTTCCACCTAGGAATACAGAGAAGCAACTGCCAGATGTATCATAATAGCCAAGAAGTAAAGCTGCACTGAGAGCCACATTGAAATAGAATACATTAAATACATGGAGCAGGGTGAAAAATCGCATTAAAACACAATTGAAATGTATTATCGGAAGGGCTGTGGTCACTATTCAAGTAATACATTAAATATATAGTGCCTTCAGAAATTATTCACACCCAAATGTTTCCTCTAAGCGGCATGTGCACGGGCCCTGCTCCCAAGTGACTGGCTCAGAAAAAAATCAGCCTGTGCAGATGTAGCCGGTGTGAAATGGCTAGCTAGTTAGCAGGGTGCACGCTAATAGCGTTTCAATCGGTGACGTCACTCGCTCTGAGACCTTGAAGTAGTTGTTTCCCTTGTTCTGCAAAGGCCGTGGCTTTTGTGGAGCAATGGGTAACGGTGCTTCGAGGGCGACTGTTGTCGATGTGTGCAGAGGGTCCCTGGTTCAAGCCCAGGTAGGAGCGAGGAGATGGACGGAAGCAACAGAGAAGCACGAGATTGAATTTCACTCAACTTTTTGGAGTTTTCATCGTTAGTTAACACTATGAACTTTTCCCTTTACTGTGGGAATTGTGATCAAATCAATGCAATATTATTCACTTTCAAAGCAACATAACAAAACAAATTATGCAAGACTTATAGTATGCAAGAGATTTTGTTGTTGTCACGCCTGCTCCCGCTCTCCCTCTCTGGCGCTCGAGGGTGTCAGGCCGCCCTTCATTATGCACATCTGTCACCATCATTATGCATATCAGCGCTCATTGGACTCACCTGGACTTCTTCACCTTGTTGATTGCCCCATCTATGTCTGTCTGTTCCTCCGTTGGTTCACCGTGTCAGCATTTTTGTCGTTTTGTTTTCCCGATTCTGTTTCTGTCCGTGTTTCATTAAATGTTCACTCCCTGTACCTGCTTCTCATCTCCAGCGTCTGTCCTCACAGTTGTAGGCACCTCCGAGTTTTGTCAATTTATTCATCATCTTTTGTTTGAAACACAATGTTGAACAAGGACACACACCTGATTACGCATATAGAAGTAGCACTAGTCTACCTGGCCAGCGCGCAACTGTATGCCCATAAATGTGCCCATGTGGGGATGTCTGATAGTATTTCTGATTTTCTTAACTCACCACCACTAATGAGCTGCAGAGCTTTTCAAAGTACTTTTTCTTCACCTCAAACAGCAAGTAATCGAAGTCTGAATCAATTCATAATGACAATAGTTCCTCAAAGTATTTTAATTAACAATATTTCCAGCTCTCTCCCTTTCGATAACCACTCTGCATTAAAAATGTACTGATCTGATCCAGTGATAAGTGATCCATGTTTTTATGTGTTGGCTTTATGTAGGTTATTATTACATATTTGGCAATTGCAATAAAAGTTACTTTTAGATTTGTATAATTTTCATTTAGATCGAATGTAGATTAACCTCTGACAATGATTTTGAGATACAAAGACTATTATAAATGAAATAAAAGTGTTCCACGAAGATGTGCTTATGAAAATCATTTGTGGCATGCAGATTGGTATAAATGGTAAGATAAATTGTCACTGCAAATAAAAAAGGTTGCAGTTGTAACCTATTACCAGCAACTTCAGGAGCATAACGGCAGAATCTGCAAAGGCTAGCAGTAGTGGTAGGAGGTTAGGGAACAGATTTTGTTTCTTCTGATTAGGCTATCTTGATCTCTGGCTCCCTCTTGAGTCACTTGTGCATCTTCAGTATTTAATAAAACAGTGTGCATAAAGCATAAGACAAGTTCAGTACATAAAGATGATTTTATTAAAACACATAGGATGTGTCTATACAGTATACGGAAAAATACATGTTTTCAAATTTCGACCAATCAATTGGTTGAAAGACTACTCTTGGGCAGAGATTTTTTGTTGTTGGGGTAAGCCCTAGTTGAAATGCAGGAAATGAGCTTTAGATGCCCCAAAAAATTGTGAGGGAGGACCCCCTGCCAGCTTATGTCCCCCCCACTTCTAAATCCAAAGTTGCGCCCCTGATTGTATTGCATTGACAGGCATGACTCAGGCCTCTACTCTACACAGACCGGTGTGCCATAACCGATCAGAGCTGTAAATAGACCATTACCATGTATCGATTTGTGCATTTCACTTTGAAGTGGACTGTTTTACAGCATGACCGGTGGCGATTATTATGCGCTTGTTTTGAGATCAAAGTGAGAGCTGCATGTAGCCACGTGTGCACATTTGTTCAAATTATTTTGCACAGTTATAGCTAATTCGTAGTTCGCAATGTGAGAGTGATTGCTTCCTACAAGAGTACAAGACGTTTACATTTCTAGACATCATTGAAAAGCGATCCAGGTAAAGAGCTCTTTTATGTCATATGACAGTGTAGTATTTAGAGACAGGCTTGAGTACGCTAAGTAGCCATAGTCAGATTGTAGCATAATTTGTCTGATTCTCTGTAAAAATGGTATTGGAATAATAATTCTCTGTAAAAATGGTATTAGAATAATAATGAATTTTATTTTGTAATGTGATTTCTTACATCAGACAACACAACAAAATGTTTAGTCAGCTCGTCTGAAGGACAAGTGGATAAACAGGTTAATGTCAAGCCCTACATGTTTTTTCAAAGTCTCATGGAATGCAGGCCTACATTGAACACCACACATTGATTGCTACTGTAGGCTGAAGGATATAACCACTATTTCCATATTAAAATGTTATGTGATGCATTTCCTCCATAGTTTTTTATGGTAGGCCAGTCCACCACTGGGTCCGTAGGCTAATGTGATTAGCATGAGGTTGTAAGTAACAAGAACATTTCCCAGGACATAGACATATCTGATATTGGCAGAAAGGATACAATCTTGTTAATCTAACTGCACTGTCCAATTTACAGTAGCTATTACAGTGAAAGAATACCGTGCTATTGTTTGAGGAGAGTGCACAGTTATGAACTTGAAAAGTTATTAATAAACCAATTAGGCACATTTTGGCAGTCTTGATACAAACGTTTGAACATAAATGCAATGGTTCATTGGATCAGTCTAAAACTTTGCACATACACTGCTGCCATCTAGTGGCCAAAATCTAAATTGAGCCTGGGCTGAAATAGTACATTATGGCCTTTCTCTTGCATGTCAAAGCTGATGGTATAAATAAAATACAAAAAACGCAGTTTTTTCTTTGTATTATCTTTTACCAGATCTAATGTGTTATGTTCTCCTACATTCATTTCACATTTCAAAGTGTTTCTTTTCAAATGCTATCAAGAGTATGCATATCCTTGCTTCAGTTCCAGAGCTACAGGCAGTTAGATTTGGGTATGAAAATGGAAAAAAGGGGCGGATCCTTAAGAAACCTCTCTCGGGGAGGTGGGACGCTAGCGTCCCACGCTAGCGTCCCACCCACGGTTCACACTATTCAACAGCCAGTGAAAAATCAGAGCGCCAAATTCAAAACCACAAAATGTCATAATTCAAAGTTCTCAAACAAAGAACTATTTTACACCATTTTAAAGGTACACGTCTCCTTAATGTCCAATTTCAAAAAGGCTTTATGGCGAAAGCATAACGTTAGATTATGTTAGGACAGTTCCAACACAAGAAAAAGCACACAGCCATTTTCCTAGAAAGGACAGGCGTCACAAAAACTAGAAAACCAGCTAAAATTATGCACTAACCTTTGATAATCTTCAACAGATGACACTCCAAGGACATCATGTTACACAATACATGCATTTTTTGTTCGATCAAGTTCATATTTATATCCATAAACCCCATTTTACATTGGCGCGTGACGTTCAGAAAATATTTTGCCTTCAATACTGCCGGTGAATCAGCACAACAATTTACAAAAATACTCACCATAAACGTTGATAAAATATTAAACTGTTATTCAAAGAATTATAGATGAACATCTACTTTATGCAAACGCTGTGACAGATTTCAAAAAAGCTTCACGAGGAAAGCACACTTTGCAATAATCTGAGTACTGCGCTCAGAAAAATACACTAGGCAATACAGATACCCGCCATTTTGGAGTCATCTAAAATAATAAATAGCATTATAAATATTCACTTACCTTTGATGATCTTCATCAGAAGGCACTTCCAGGAATCCCAGGTCCACAATAAATGTTGCTTTGTTCGATAAAGTCCATAATTTATGTCCAAATAGCTCCTTGTTGTTAGCGCGTTCAGTTAGCTACTCCAAGTGTAGGAAGCGCACGGAAAATGTCATGGCGAAAAGTAAAAAAAGTTCTATTTACGTTCGTTCAAACATGTCAAACGTTGTATAGCATCAATCTTTAGGGCCTTTATCACTTAGAACTTCAACAATATTCCAACCGGACGATTCCATTGTCTTGAAAAACGTTTTGGTACACAGCTAACTCTCATGTGAATGCGCGCCAATGAACTGATGTCCTTCCCTGGGTCACCAACTTCCCCACCTTCTTGTTCGCTCTCTGTTCATCATAGACGCCTCAAACAACTTTCTAAAGACTGTTGACATCTAGTGGAAGCCTTAGGAAGTGCAAAATCAACCCTAAGTCACTGTGTGTTCGATAGGCAATGACTTGAAAGGACTACAAGCACCAGAATTCTCACTTCTGGATAGATTTTTCTCAGGTTTTTGCCTGCCATATGAGTTCTGTTATACTCACAGACATCATTCAAACCGTTTTAGAAACTTCAGTGTTTTCTATCCAAATCTACTAATAATATGCATATTCTAGTTCTGGGCCCGAGTAGTAGGCCGTTTAATTTGGGTACGTTTATCATCCGGCCGTGAAAATACTGCCCCCTACCCTAGAGAGAAACTTAAATAGCTGAAGTGAGCAGTACATCCTTCATATGAGTAATACAAATGCAATTTTTTTTGTATGTATACTTGAATTTAACAGCCCCACTAAGCCACGCCTCCAATCATTTCCCAGTGCGCCTTGCCTTTTCGATTGACTTGTAGAGTTACCACCCATGACTGTATTTGTTAATGGAAGAGAAATGGTTGTTGAATTTGTTCATTTTCAGTCCTGTGGCCTTCACCAAGTGTGTCCCTAAGTGATTATTATCATTATAATTGAACCATCACGTATAGAATAAGGCCTTATACAGTGCAGTGGCCTTAAACTCATAGTTTACAAGCCACATCAGGCCTGCAATTTTGTTAAGAATTTTTTTCCCAACCAGGATTTCTGGAAAACCTGGGAAATGTACCTGGATTTTGAAACCCTAACCGTAAATCACATTATGCTGGCTTGTAAAGTGAGGTGTAATTCCTATTGGAATCTAGCCAGCATTTGGCTATCCAACTGTTAAATACTTTATTCACCCGCAACCTGCATTCATAATGACTGCCAGGGTTAAGAACAGTGGGAGGAAACTACCTAAGTCATTTAAACTGGAACAACCACTTCAATAATGCGCACAATAATTCAATGATTGGATTAGTTTAGAAAATAAATCATAAAAAGTTAATTAGGTATCATACCTTTAAAAATAATTGTTGGTGTGACTTCTAATTTAGTTTTGAGTCAGTAACGTTACCACATACACATTGTCAGTAATTGTTACAAACCTCGGATTGAGATGTGTCCGGCAGATAATAAACCTGAATTAACAGGAGAAAATGATGAGTTGGAGAAAACATTAGTGGTGTTCAGTAGTAGGCATTCTCCAAGATTAAAATATTCTCTTTTCTTCATCTTTTTTTGTTGTCAAAATCAATTATGCATGACAATTCTATTGTAGTATTAAATCTTCCCATTCCATATTCCAGTATGCAAAAAAATAAATGGTCTGAGGTCCAAAAAACCTATCACCATTCTTCAACACATTCACATTATATCAGTGTCAATCTTGAAAAGTAGTAAATTACTGGAGACCTGTGCTAAACAATGCTACAACAATTACACTAAACCACCAACATGTAAGCTAACATTGACCAAAACCAACTAGCCTTGAGCTAGCTAGTGTCCAGCCAAGCTAAATTCATTTACCATCAAGCTAGCGAACTGTTAAACATCATTTTTTGTACAAATATTAACACATTTTATCATCACCTCGCATATTTACATATATTCCCTGAACTACAGTAAACTGAGCCTTTGTTCATAGGAAAGAAAACAAATAGGAGCTAAAATGTTGTTTAAAACAAGTCCAAAAAGTTTGGATGCCATCTTAATCCCTTCTCTTACATATAAACCATTAGCAACCTAGCCAACCTCCATTACTTACAATGGGGAAAATACCAACAAGTTTTTTACTCGATTAAAACCTTCAAACGTCACCAAACTCCTGGATTATATAATTAACCATGTTACCTCAATATTTTGAGAGTCATATTGCACTTTTGCACATTACATACATGATTTAACAGGATAAAATGATGAGACGGAGAAACGTTAGTAGTGTTCAGTAGTAGGCATTCTCCAAGATTTAAGAAGAAACCTCCAAGATCTCACAATCTTACTAGCGCTCCCATTTGACGTCACAGCTCCGCCTAGTGGCAGTACTCATATACATTCATTTAAATGCAAATACCTAGAAGGCAAAGAAAATTATACAAGGGATGGCCCATAAAACAACAAACTAAATAAAACATAAAAAATATGACCATTCATAAATGCCTTGTGGTTTACAGTACAGGTGTGGGGTGAGGTGCCATGGGAGATTTGGAAAGGTATTTGTCTGACTGTTTCTATTCTTTGTTTCCTGCTGTGTTTTCTATGTGCCTGTTTTGTTTAAGCCCATGGGATGTGTGAGAAGAGCTAAGATTTCCTCTTGAAGGACAAACGTGAATCTGAATAAAAATGTTGTTCTCCCTTTTCCATCATATGACCGTCATGATTCAAATGCATTAATATCGTTTAATTTGATCAATGAATCAAAGTTTAATGCTGGTATTATTTTGTCCTTCATGGCATAAGGAGTGATAGCTCATAAACTGAAAATAACTTATCTGATTAGATTGATTGGCTTCTTTCTCTCATTTATACGTTTCACACCTTCTCAATCCAGACTCAAACACACATTTGAGTTACACACACGGGGAACATTAACATAATATGGGATGTGATGGGTATATAGTCTTCTCTATTCACTACAGAAAATTTAAAAGTAATAACATTACGAAACAAGAATCTCATCCTACAGCGGTCAAATTGTTTGGCAGAAATATATCGAAGCAAGCACAAACAGCTTGATAGAAAGTGTAAAACACACATATGAAAGCTAAATTGCAATTTTAGTGGGAATATGTCCATGATAAAAACAAGAGAATGGAATATAATTGGATAAATTAGATAAAAAATTAGTTGAGATGCAGCCACCACTCACGTGTGGATCTCCACTTCTAAAATCAATATGGACATCGCCCGATGTAAATGTATTAATAAGAGGGTTTTGTTGGAGCACTAAGAAATAAAAGGTAGTCGTACATGTTTGACAGACGCAATTACGTTATCCACATATTTTTGTCGGTACAGCCATTTCCTCCAATACTGTCACCATGCACTCCTTAACATTTCTTTTAACCTTTATTTAACTAGGCAAGTCAATTAATAACAATTTCTTATTTACAATGATGGCCTACCCTGGCCAAACCCAGACGACACTGGGCCAATTGCGTGACACCCTATGGGACTCCCAATCACGGCCGGATGTGATGCGGCCTGGATTTGAAACCAGGTACTGCACTGACACCTCTTGCACTGAGATGCAGTGTCTTAGACCACTGCGCCACTCGGGAGCCCAAATAGGCCTACCTCCTTTATGTGTCGGACTAAGGCCTCATGTTTGGGGTGGAAAATCTACTGAAAGTACCATGGGTATAGTTGACATCTCGGATTGAATTCTTTGCATACAGCAACAGTTTCATTGCAAACACAACACACTGGTTTGGCATTTGGAGAAATATGGTAAGATATCTGATAATAATAAAGTAGCCTAGGTAGGCTTGTTAATAGAGACATTGTAATCAGATCAAAATTATTGCGTCATTATCCCACTAACCCTGTGTGTTAAATGTGTAATGTAGGGCTATGAATTGTGCAGCTAGTAGGCTATTTTCTAATAGACTAATTATGTTCTGGCCCGCCAACTAGCTACAAGCGCAGGAACAAATTGGCTGGAGGCCAAATCTAGTTGCCAACCCCGTTGTATATATCCTTATGTAAATGATATTGTTTTTTAAAATCTAAATTAGCAAAAATGTCTAAAAATCTGTTTTTGCTTTATCATTAAGGGGTATTGTGTGTACTGTAGATTGATGAGGGAAAAAACAATTTAATAAATTTTAAAATAAAGCTGTAACCTAACAAAATTTGAAAAAAGTAAAGTGGTCTGAATACTTTCACAAGGCACTGTATCTGTTTAATGTAATACATTAATGATGACCACAGCCCTTCCGAAAATACATTTAAATTGTGTTGTAATGCAATTTATTCCAGCCTGGTCCATGTATTCTATAAAAAATGTGTCTCTCAGTGCGGCTAGTTCTGGGGGTATTGTGATGCATCTGACAATTCCTTCTCTGTATGTTCCTAGGTTTCCACCATATCTAAAGCCCCATTGGGACTTTGAAGTCAACCCAGGTTTGGCTGGCCTTGGTGGGATAGCTCAAATTGCATTTCCACTACCTCCAGAAATTAGAACCTCCAGAAATTAGAATTATGTCATGTTGCTAGGTAGCCAATATGTGACAACAGCTGACTTCACTAATGTTGCTTGCTAGCAAAATGTTGAAGAATTTAATTCACCCTCACCATGCTTTAAGTAATGTTACCCCATACTCCTGCCAGTGCCTGTCAGACTCAGAGCCATATATTTAGCTTGCTGACGTTAGTTAACTAGCTTAATGGTTAGCGTCATTGCTAGCATAACAGGCTAGCTAGCTTAATTCCTACCTTGCTTGCCATGGCATTGGCTATTAGCTAGCTAACCAACCCAACCAGATGACAGGTTTGATATGATGTAGTAGCTGGCTAGCTTTCAATACAACCTGGCCAGCTGAAATTTTTGCTAGCTTGTTTCAACTCTGATTTGCTAGCTAACATTAGGTAGCTAGCATTTGAGAGCTGACTGTTCTCATACCAGTTTACTGTGTAGTGCAAAAAAGAAATGAAGGATCCAGCTATGGTGATAATTTGTGTCATGTCTGAGTTCTGCTTGTCCATGTGCTAGCCAACAAAACAAGCCCAGATGAGCTAGCTTAAGGTTGTGTTACCAGCTGAAATTCCAATTGAGCTAGCAGCAGTTGTGAAACTGGGCTGCGCTGACCCGGGTTTCCCTCGACCCAGCTCTAATTTTTGGATTCCTTTCGAGCCAGCTCAAATTTGTACCTAATTATAATTTTTTTTGTACTTTTACCCCTTTTTCATGATATCCAATTGGTAGTTATAGTCTTGTCCAATCCCTGCAACTCTTCTACAGACTCGGGAGAGGCAAAGGTCGAGAGTCATGCATCCTCCGAAACACAACCCTGCCAAGCTGCACTGCTTCTTAACACACTGCTCACTTAAACCAGGAAGCCAGCCGCACCAATGTCTCGGAGGAAACGCCGTCCAGCTGGCAACCGAAGTCAGCTTGCAAGGCCCCTGGCTCACCAAAAGGAGTCGCTAGAGCACAAGAAAATCCCGGCCGACCAAACCCTCCCCTAACCCAGTTGTGCACTGCTTCATGGGTTTCCCAGTCACGGCTGTGACACAGCCTGGGATCGCACCCGGGTCTGTAATGACACCTCTAGCACCGCAATGCAGTGCTTTATACGGCCGCGCCACTCAGGTGGCTATTTTGCCCTAATTTTAAACACCAGTGGAAACGGGGCTTACGGCTTTCAGATCTCGGGGTGAGTCAACAAGGGCAGGATCAAAAACATGGATTAGTATTGAAATGGAATGGAACCTCTTTTTTTTTGGTATATCAGGTAATTGCCACTCATGTCCATAACACAAACTACTACCTAGTGGTGACTGCAACTCCTGAAACCAACTTTCCCTCCAACCAATCTATATCAGAGAGAATTTCAGAAATTGACTTATTATGAATGAAAGGACTTCTTAAAGAAATAAGTAAATATCAATTTAGCTTGAGTTTAGTTCTCGTGACCTATTAAACACAGTTGTGTATGCTTAGAAATGTTTCATCCACATTGAATTGCACAAATCATGGTGTGATTCTCATTTTTTTTTAAATAAGTATATTCAGTATTTGTATCCTACATGTAAGGCATACTGACTTAAGAGCAAAAGAAAGAGTTACTAGTATGTATAAATCCAAATGAGCATGTCTTCCACTAAAAAGGCAATACTGTAGGCCAAATTTGCAACTAAAAAGCGTGCACAAGGGATCCCTCAAACTTGGGATCTCAGGGAGACCATACTTCGGGAACGAAGCAGATGGACCCACCTTTGATCTGAGAGGCAGCGAGCCGAGTGGATACCACATCTTGAACTTAATTTTAAAATAAATTAAGAGGTGAGCGAAACACGCGAAGTTGAGATTTTAGATAAGCCTCTGTTACGTAGGCTCTGAGTGTGTATTCCTGTGTGAGGGGGGCACCTTGGAGGCGTAAACAGGGCCGAGTCATTGGAGGATGATCTGAGAGTTAGTCGACTCAAAGACACCTATCATTGGTCGGTTGCGGGCGACCTAGAATCATCCTGACACTGAATTGATCACAGTGGGGATTGGTGCGGTCTGTAGAGGCGAGGGGCCAGGGTGACCGTGGGTTCTGTGTGAAACACGGTACCTGGTGAAACACTATTGGAAGAAGTACCTCATTCTGAAAAGTGTCTGTGAGACCTTCTAAGTGATCCTCAGAAGTGGTGATATCCAACTATTTTAAATGTGCTAGCCAGGTATGCCCTTGGTTACCCTGTATGAATGTTTTGTTTTGGGACCACTAGGTAATATTTTGATAACGTTATGGGTTTCCCTGTACATATAGACAGGGTTTGAAATCCTTTGTGGGTAATCTTTGTAGGAGCGTTCTGTGTGGGCGCGGTAGGTTGACCCTGTGTGGGTAACCTTTCAATTATGTGCTGATGTTTTGTGTGGGCATCTGACCAGTTCTGTGTGAGCATCTGACCAAACCCGTGTGGGTGATCATTAAAGTTATGTGTGAGTATCTAACACAAAACCCAAACCGGCTGTGCTCGTGCGCCATCGAGCGCCATCGTGCATAAATGTATTTTGTCCTCCCACACCAAACGCGATCATGACACGCAGGTTAAAATATCAAAACAAACTCTGAACCAATTAATTTGGGGACAGGTCGAAAAGCATTAAACATTTATGGCAATTTAGCTAGCTAGCTGTTGCTATCTAATTTGTCCTGGGATATAAACATTGAGTTGTTATTTTACCTGCAATGCACAAGGTCCTCTACTCCACCAATCACATAAAACGGTCAACCGAATCGTTTCTAGTCATCTCTCCTCCTTCCAGGCTTTTTCTTCTCTTAACTTTATATTACGATTGGCAACTTTCATAAATTAGGTGCATTACCGCCACTGACCTCGTTCATCTATCAGTCACCCACATGGGTATAACCAATGAGGAGATGGCACGTGGCTACCTGCTTCTATAAACCAATGAGGAGATGGAAGAGGCAGGACTTGCAGCGCGATCTGCGTCACAAATAGAACTGACTTCTATTTTAGCGCTTGGCAACGCAGACGCTCGTTGGTGCGCGCGAGCAGTGTGGGTGCAATGATTGAATAATATAGATTTCTACATTTATTTTGCAATGCTCACGCACGCGACGCGAGCGGTGTAGTCAGCCTGTAAGAATTTCTTACATTTTATATGGATTCTGTGAATATATGAAAATATGATAAATTGTATGTGTGTATAATCGATTACTAGAGATTTGATAAAGTAATACTGGGAATATAATTAGATACAATTTAAACCACCCTTACGTAGACGTACGTAGGTTTTGAGTTGGTATCTTTAATGGATAATTTGATAAAGATTAGGTTTAAGCATTATTAAACTGTACAAAGTCTGGGCAATTGTGCTCTAGAAACTGATTGGAGCGTGTCCACTTTTGGTTAACTTACCCTAACAATGTAACTATAAAACGCTTATTGGATTTTCTCTGTCTGGGTACTACATTTGAAATAAATCTGCCCTTAATGCCTGAATTTGTTTTATTTTTTCTTCCCAGTATGAGAGGAGTTGCTGGATTTATTGAATAAACCTTTTTCCATAAAGTTAGAGCGAATTAAGATGGAATCTCGACATAATTTATAATGTCGTACAAAGCCTAGGGTATCCATCAAACTAATTATCATTGCGTGATTAGTAGGGTGACCAGACGTCTCTGTTTTCCGGGGACAGTCTCCGTTTTTGGTGGCCTGTCCCCGGCTGGAGCTGTCCCCGGGAAATGTCCCCGTTTTTAACTGTGCGTTAAAAACAGACCGCAAAGTGAAATATTTCACTTGGCATGAAAGGCCGGGCAGCAGAGCCTACCGGTTGACGACTCAATCGCATTGTGCTTGTTTAGGCCAATAGAGGGGGCTGCTATAGCAGCTTCATTCACTCTTCTTCTACTAACTACTTGCTCGCGCTAGTTTTAGAGAAAACTGCCGTGAAAAACTCGGCCAGAAGCTAGTGTAACCGATGTGAAATGGCTAGTTAGTTAGCGGTGGTGCGCGCTAATAGCCTTTCAATCAGTGACGTCACTCGCTCTCTTTTGACCTCCTCCTTTTCCGCAGCAACCAATGATCCGGGTCAACAGCATCAATGTAACAGTGTAGGTTCCTTCCCTCTCTTCGCCCCAACCCGGGCTCGAACCAGGGACCCTTCCTTGCACACATCAACAACTGACACCCACGAAGCATCGTTACCCATCGCGCCACAAAAGCCGCAGCCCTTGCAACGCAAGGGGAAACCCTACTTCAAGTCTCAGAGCGAGTGACGTCACTGATTGAAATGCTATTAGCGCGCACCACCGCTAACTAACTAGCCATTTCACATCGGTTACACTAGCAAGTGTCAAGTGAATCCACAACGTCACCACAAATGTCTTTTCAAGCCAGGTAAGTTACAATCGTTTGAGATACTAGCTAGTGATGTTATAATGTCACAATTTATTATATAGATTGATGATCTGCTCTATAAGGTTTTAAATAGGTTATGCTATGTAGACTAAGTTAGCTAGCTAGGTAAAAAACGTTCACATGTAAACATGCAGTGGACGGGCTATTTTGAAAATATGATTATATTAAATGAATGCACAATTAATTATGAGAATATTTTTGTAGATTACAATTTTTGGGGTTTGGCATTATAATAAGTAGTGTGAAAATATATTTAGAAATGTTCATGGATAACATTAGCAGTGGAGAGGAGGAAGACTTGATAGGCATAAGAGTGAAGGAGATTGAGGAGGAAATGTAAAGATATGATTACAGAGCCTGCCAATGTATTATTCCAAACAATGTTTTTGAGATGAAATACAAAAATGATGCAAGCAATGGGAATCTGTTAACCAAAGTATTGTATCTAATAGTATACTATTTATTAATACAGATTGGAGAGGAAGGAGAAGGAAAAATTAAGGGAGTAAAAAGAGTGAAGCGAGGAGAGTGTAGAAGAGTGAGGTGGAAAGGTAAAGAGAAGGAAGACGAGTGAAGAAAAGAGGAGAAGAAAAAGTTAAGAGAGTAAGAAGAGTGACACAAGGAGAGTGAAGAAGAGCAGACAGAGGAGGTACAATGACTCTTTCCAAGAAACGAAAATGCACTTATGAAAAACATGATGAGAGAATTTCCATTTATACGCTCAGGTCAAGACGATAGAATGGTTCACTGCACCCTTTGTAATTCCTCTCTTTCCATTGGCAGCCGGAGAAGAACGGCAGTGATTGCCCGTTTTGGTATGCTCTCTGTCACCACATTCTTCAAGAAGGTAGAGCCTTCCCAAGAAGAATATGGTTTAGCTGTGCAGGAGGGTGTCTTTGCATACCACACTATGCGACACAATCATAGTTACAGATCTATGGACTGCACAGCACAACCGACACGGAAGCTTTATTAGCCAAAGTTTACATGTGCTAGGACAAAATGTGAAGCCATAGTGAGTAACGTGTTAGCACCATGGGTAGCTACTTTGGTAACACAGGACCTAGGCCAGGTTGAATTTGTGTCCCTGTCCATCGATGCGTACAATCATGGACATATAAAGCTGCTGCCAATAGTAGTCAGATATTGTAAGATATATGATGGCAGCACATCTGTGGAAACAAAACTGCTTGATTTTGTTGAATTGAACAGAGAAACAGCAGAGGAAATTGCAGGTGAGGTCCTGGTGGTCATCCCAACATGTAACCTTGAAAACATTCTCTGCCGACAACAAATACCAACTTTGGAGGACTGAATAGGCTGGGGAGGGTCAATGTCCATACCAAAGTTAAAAATGCTCTGCAGCGGGAGGTGATTGGCTTAGGTTGTCCTGCCCACATCATTCATAACATGGCCAGAACAGCTTTGGATATGATGTTGAGTACCTGCTCACAAAGATATTTGGATATTTTCATATTTTCACAGTCAGAGTAGAAAGACTTTTGTGAGTTTGTTGGCCAGGAGTACCATAACATTTTCGGGACACAGCAATGTTTGCTGGCTGTCCATGCTCCCTGCTCTAGAAAGAGTGCTGAACATGTATGTGCCATTGAAATCCTTTTTTCTTTCTGAAGACAAATGCCCTGTTGTCCTGTGAACAATGTTCGAAGATCCACTGACTGAACTTTGGCTGGCCTTTGTCCATGGAAACTTGACCGTATTCAGTGACACGATCAAGATGCTTGGAGGCCAGGACCACTGTGCTGTGGAGTCTGCTGCAATTCTGAGAAACGTTGAGGCAAAATTGACTGCAATACGTGATGACAACTTCATTCCAGTTTTGGTCAGAGGAATTCTGAGAGAGCTAGAGGAAAATGGAGCCATGTCTAAAGAGAGCTTTCTCAAAACATCCCAATCATTCTTCACTATGGCTGTGAACTACTTGCAAACATGGGGAAAGCGCACAGATAATCTAAAAGATTTACATTGTCTCATTTTAAAAAGGCAACCTCTGCGTGAAGAGATCCAGAAGGCAGCAGGCACACTGCAGGAAAAATGCCCCAATGTGACCATCAATGAGGATGCATTGTGTGACGAGGTTACTGGCCTGCAAGAGTTCCTAAAGGGAGGATCGCTTGAAGAATGGAAAACATCTGAGACATCGCTTAGTCAGAGATAGAGCACGGTGGTTAACCACTTCAAAGAGAACGACATCCCACACACTAACCTGGCTAGATTAGCGTCTGTTGTCATGTGCTTGGAATGCACCTGGAAGTAATGCACCAGTCGATAGAGTGTTCTCCCAAATGAATGATCTATGTACAGCAGCAAGAAATGGGTTCACTGTTCCTACCATCAAGGTCATGCTTATTGTGAAGACAAACTTCAACCTCCCCTGCCAGGAGTTCATGGAGAAGCTGGCCAAAGACAGAGCAATCCTGAAGAAAATACATTCTTCTGAGAAATATACAGATTAGGTTGGTATAAGTACATTATGTAGTTACCAATCTCATCAGCATCTTATTTCTTTATTATGTTATTAAGTATTTCACATATACTATTGTCTGTTTTTTCAATTTTGCTCATGTTCTCTTCTGCTCTTATTCTACCAGGACCACTGAATGGCTGTTCAGATCGGACAGATCTGTTTGTCTGTAGTGTTTCTGTAATACAGTTGTTTTCTCTATCACAGTGTGCCTGTTAGACTAAATACATGAAACCGGAATTGTCCCCCTTTTTTATTTCATAGATAATAACATTGGATATTTTAATTATATATTGACCACCGAACTGGAAATGTCCCTGGTTTTCATTTCAGAAATCTGGTCAGAAATCTGATGTAGTAAAGTAATTGAAATACGTTGCATGAAAGAACATAATCTACTTTTATTAAAAAGTGCAAGATATGTTTCCTAGTCAATGAATGTTGATTTAACTCTTTGCTAATCTATTCCTTTGACATGTGAGAATCCACAAAAGGACCAAGCAGCGTGGTAGGGATCAGCTGGAGGAATGGACTTGGGAGGAGAGTATTGTTGCCCGAGGGAGGAAATTGAAGCAGCAAAAAGGGAGCGACGATACTACGAGGCGCTATATCCACCAAGAGGCAAGGTTGAGAGGCAGCCCCCCAATTTTTATTTTTTTGGGGGGGGCATACGGGGAGTTTGGCAATGTCAGAGGGGAGACCTGAGCCAACTTCCCGTGCTTACCCCGTGGAGAGCTGTGGAGTGAACCGGAGCCAGTCAGAGAGTCGAGCACGGAGTTCGACGCAAGATTCCGGAGAGGTGCTGGCGTTAAGAGCGCTGCGGAGCGGTCCTGCTGAGGAGCGAGTGGATGAACGAGCCCTGGGTTATGGTGTGATGCGCACTATATCGCCCATACACACTCACAGCCCGCATCAGACCTCCAGTGCGCATGCCCAGTCCGGAGTGTCCTGTTCCTGCTCCCTGCACTCGTCCTGAGGTGCGTGTATACCAGTCTGGCGCCACCTAGGCCAGTCCCACGCATCAGACCTCCAGTGCACATGCCCAGTCCGGAGTGTCTTGTTCCTGCTCCCTGCACTCGTCCTAAGGTGTGGGTTACCAGTCTGGCGCCACCCATGCCAGTCCCATGCATCAGGATTCCAGTGCACATTCCCCGTCCAGAGCTTCCGGCGACAGATCCCTGTCCAGAGCTTCCGGTGACAGTTCCCCGTCCAGAGCTTCCGGCGACAGTTCCCCGTCCAGAGCTTCTGGCGACAGTTCCCCGTCCAGAGCTTCCGGCGACAGTTCCCCGCAGCCCGGAGTCCTCAGCGACGGTCCGCAGCCCAGAGTCCTCAGCGACGGTCCGCAGCCCAGAGTCCTCAGCGACGGTCCGCAGCCCAGAGTCCTCAGCGACGGTCCGCAGCCCAGAGTCCTCAGCGACGGTCCGCAGCCCAGAGTTCTCAGCGACGGTCCGCAGCCCAGAGTCCTCAGCGACGGTCCGCAGCCCAGAGTCCTCAGCGGCGGTCCGCAGCCCAGAGTCCTCAGCGGCGGTCCGCAGCCCAGATCCTCCAGCGGCGGCCTGTAGCCCAGAACCTCCAGTGGCGGTCTACAGCACAGAGCTTCCGGTAATGATCTACAGTCTGATTCCTCCGATAACGATCCACAGTCCGGTGTTACAGAAGCGGAGGAATCTGCGGGCGGAACGGGGGTTACGCCCTGAACCGGAGCCACCTCCGCTGCTGAAGGATTGGAGAGATAGTAAGGTTCTGGGTTTAGCACTAGAGCCGCCATAGACATCTGTCACCCTCCCTTTGTGTTTTGTGGTTGTTTTGTTGGTTTTTTGTTGTTGTTTGCATTCAGAGTCTGCACCTTTTTGGGGGGGGGGGGGGTACTGTCACGTCCTGACTCTTGTATGATGTCATTTTCTATAGTAGAGTAGGTCAGGGCGTGACAGGGGGTGTTTTTCTTGTTATCTGTTTCTATGTTGTTTTTCTAGGTTTCTATTTCTATGTTGGGGTTGTTGGGATGATCTCCAATTAGAGGCAGCCGGTTCTTGTTGTCTCTAATTGGAGATCATATTCATGTAGGGGGTTTTCCATTTGTGTTTGTGGGTTGTTCATTTTTGAGTAGTGTTATTTTCTCTGCGTCACGGTTTGTTGTTTTGTTGTTACAAGTACTTTGGTGTATTGCAAACGTTTCACGGAATAAATAAATATGTGGAACTACAACCATGCTGCGCGTTGGTCCGATCCTTTGAACAGCCGTGACATAAGCGCAGAACGTTGTTTCAGTATGAGTTATATTTTTTCCTAATGGTAAGAACAGGAGAGTTAGTTGTGCTCGCTGGGCTGTATCGGGCTGTAAGGGATTCAGGTCTGAATTGTTGAATCGGAACTGTTTAGTGATAGTTTCTGATTATTGTTGCTTGGTTTTATAGTTTAGGTAACACCGGTGAATTTGAGCAAGAAGTTAGTGTATTCTAACATTATAATCTGTTTACATCACGTGGAACAATGTCCGGTCATTAAAGTGGATTGCAGTTTGAGTTTGAGTTTATTTTTACAGGGACAGTGCACATTAGTCCCAGTTGTGTGTGTCTAATGGCAGGGTATTCCAGACATGGGAGGCTCTCACAGAGAAAGCAGATTGACTAAATGTGCTTTTCCTTAAGGGAACTATACAGTTACCTCTCATGGCTGACCTTGTGGATCTGCTGCCATAAATTTGGGTTTTCTGTTAAACAAAAGTACTGAGTGGAGGGGAGCCAGGCCATTTAGGATCTTGAATACAAGACATGCGTCAGTGTATTGCACAAGATTTTTCCAACTCAGGAGCTCATGCTTTGTAACAGTGATGATAGCTATTGGGCTTCCTATCAAGCACTTTGAGAGCCTGTTTGCAGACAGACTGAATGGGTTTTAATGTTGTAAAGCAAGTTTGGGCCCAACTAGTCAAGTAGTATGTTAAGTGGGTAGTATGAAAATACAGTTTTGTTACCTCTGTAGTCAAACAATTTCAGATGTTTTGGAAATTAGCTAGGTTGAATTTGGTTATTTGAGTTACAATTTTCTTTTGCTTTTAAAAGAGAGGTTGGAATCAAATATGATACCATGGTACTTAAAATCAGATACCACCTGGAGCTTTTCCCCTGACACATAGACATCTGGCTCAGTGGCATCAGTTGTCCTCTTTGTGAGGAACATGCAGACTGTTTTTTTACATTGAGATGCAAACATGAGTGCCAGAGCAACTTTGTCACCTGGATTATTATATTAGTGAGTTCTTGTGCAGCTTGCTGTTTGCTCTTTGCATGCATATATCACTGTATCATCTGCATACATTGGAACTTCAGAACCAGTACAGACAGAAGGAAGATCATTAATGTACAAGCTGAACAGTATTGACCTTTGGGGCATGCCACATCGTAGCTAAAAGTGTGACACAGTTAGTTTTGACTATTACGCTGATGAGACAGCACCAACTTTTTAAAGGTTCTAGATTTGTTAAACAACAGGTTTATATTTTTACTAAATTTATGCAACAGGTTGAAATGATTAGATTACTGGAAAGGTGTTATGGTTATTGTTTATTGTTTCTTTTAGGTGTCAATTTCACTTAATTAATTGACTGATATGTTTTGAGTAGGATTCCTTCTTCCGGGACTGATGGAAGTCACCAGAAGTATGTATGTTAAAGGAGACATAGGAAAACACATCTCAAACAATTTTTGATTAAATGCCTGGGATTAAATATCACTGATTCCTTACTCTGAGAAATTGACTACATTTGCGATAGAGAAAAAGTATTACATTTAGAGGGGTAACAGGAACAATCTAAGGCGAAACAGCTATCACATATTTGTTGGACATTGGTCCTGTAACGATACCAGGATAATTGTATCTAAGGGTAGCGCATGCTAAATTAAGCACATGTAAACATTGAGGAAGTTTAAAACTAACAATTAATGATTTTAGGGAGTACAGTGGACTTATCATTATTAGCAGGTTTTGTTTGTAGTTAACTTTTGGGTTGCTGAAATGGTGTAGTAGAGTGAATGCTGACAAAATGTTTAGATTTTTTTCTGGGAAAATGGGGGTTTCATTGTCTCTCTTTGAAATGTTTGCTGGGGCTATAATCTTGACGGAGAGTGAGTGAGATTAGGGCCGTAAACTACCAAATTAAATAAGGCCTGGCAATTTTTTGTTTGTTTTTACCATAAGGTTTGCAAATACCCACACACAACACACTTGTTATGACTATTTGTTGGTGTTTTGAAAATACTATGTTTGTTTTGTGTGTTCTATTTCCTTTGGGTTTAGTGAGTTTTCCATTTGTCTTAGTGCCAAGGTATCTTAAAGGGGCACGGACACACATGGAATTTTCAGAAGTTTTTCCTTTTCTGAGTTTGAAATGTTTGACTGTTTTTCAGTAATTTGTCTAATATAGTAAGAAACACTTATTTGAAGGGTTCGTATGACCTCTGTCGTGACTTTCCATTGTGGTTTGATCACCCTCATTGGAAAGCCATTTGGATAATGAATTTATGGTCATTTGTAATACTGATTTCAAGGTATTTTGTAATATTGTAATTTTGTAATAACTGTGCCCAAAATTGTTTTAGACTTTTGGGGTATCAGGTTGACTTGTAGAGGTCTACACACTACATAAAATTATAGTAACTTAGATTAAGAATGCATGAGATACTGATCTGTATTATAATCGTGATAAAAAAAGTTAATATTAGAATTGTGGGATAATTATACTGGATGTTAATATAAATGTACATTCTGCCAATGTTGATGTGTGTTAAAATGAGTTTTTTTTTACTTTGAGTGATGGGACCGATTTGAATCACTGAGCTAATGTCATTCTAAATTTTGTTTGGATAATTAATTGGGGTTTTAATTATGATTTGGAAACAGAATGATTTTTAAAACTGAAGGATTGATTTGAGTATAGTATGTTAATAACTATATGAGTGAAGCCATTCATGTATTAGGGATTGATTGTTTTGGTTGTTGTTATGATCTAAAGATGTTGACACTATTCTCAGCATGCCATGGTGAATGGAGAGGGTGAACTCTGATCCGGAGAGTGAAACTGATCCTAATCTATTTGATCTATAGGCATTGCCTTATAAATAGTGGAATCATGATGCTTGTCTTGGGTCATGTTCATTAGGCTCCAACAGAATACATTTTACTTTAACTAGGAGTCACTACCTGGATTTGTCCAACAAGATATGCTAATTTTAGTTTCTGGGGTGGAAATAGTTATTTCCACCATGCTGATCCATTGTAGTGTGATGGATAACTAAAGCTTATTTTATTCAACTCCATTGTTGCATGGACTGCATTGTGTATTAAATATGTGCTTTTCACTGTCTATGAAGATATAGCTTTGAATCTCATAAACTGTATGCATTTATCTTCATGGGTTCGTGCAGGTGACTGTGTATCATAACCTTTGCAGACAAGTTGCTAGAGTGCTTAGAAAATGTGTTGGGAGGTTGAAATGGGAGACAGTGCTAAGTTTCTTGGAAAGAGGTTGAGCCAGTGCTATAGCAGCCGGTCACGTGCAGGAACCCATGCAATGAGTTATTGTTTTTATGCTTCTTGGGTTATGTAGAATGTATGCATTTTCTACATGTGAAGGAATGTTCTTACATCTTATCTCTAACCCAAACACCAGCCTCTAATTTAATATCAGTCCCAATGCTCAATCCCTCTGTTTGTCATGTATTGAAATATTTACTTCTTTAAATTACTAAGATATTGTATTATTAGAGTGCTATCTGAAAGCCACTAATATTTATTGTATATTTTTATTTTTTTAATTTGACCATTATTTAACTAGGGAAGTTAGTTAAGAACAAATTCTTATTTACAATAACGGCCTACCGGGGAACAGTGGGTTAACTGCCTTGTTCAGGGGCAGAACGACAGATTATGACCTTGTCAGCTCGGGGATTCCATCCAGCAACCTATCAGTTACTGGCCCAAGGGTCTAACCACTAGGCTACCTGCCGCCCCTAATATTACAATTCACTTTGTTACTTTCACTAGTCTCAACATCTGTTTCCTTCAACTAGGACTCTTAAGACCCTCCCAATCACTACTGCTAATACACATGGATCACTCTCAAACAATGTCCTGCTTTCACCCCTATTGTAAGGTCTAAAACAAAACAAACATGATAACTTTCTCCATATTGGAAGGCATTGTTTTCATTTTAGTCTACCGTAACAATGTTACTCTATATATTTATTACCAATTTCTGTTGGATATTCACTTTCTGCTTCACACGTATTAAAACCTCTTACATCTAGACGTTCCGCTAGCGGAACACCTGCTCCGATAGCCAATGATGGGCGTGGCGCGATTTACAAATTCCTCAAAAATACAAAAACTTCCATTTTTCAAACATATGACTATTTTACACCATTTTAAAGACAAGACTCTCCTTTATCTAACCACACTGTCCGATTTCAAAAAGACTTTACAACGAAAGCAAAACATTAGATTATGTCAGCAGAGTACCCAGCCAGAAATAATCAGACACCCATTTTTCAAGCTAGCATATAATGTCACATAAATCCAAACCACAGCTAAATGCAGCACTAACCTTTGATGATCTTCATCAGATGACACTCCTAGGACATTATGTTATACAATACATGCATGTTTTGTTCAATCAAGTTCATATTTATATCAAAAACCAGCTTTTTACATTAGCATGTGACGTTCAGAACTAGCATACCCCCCGCAAACTTCCGGTGAATTTACTAAATTACTCACGATAAACGTTCACAAAAAAACATAACAATTATTTTAAGAATTATAGATACAGAATTCCTCTATGCACTCGCTATGTCCGATTTTAAAATAGCTTTTCGGTGAAAGCACATTTTGCAATATTCTAAGTAGATAGCCCGGCATCACAGGGCTAGCTATTTACACACCCACCAAGTTTAGCACTCACCAAAGTCAGATTTACTATAAGAAAAATGTTATTACCTTTGCTGTTCTTCGTCAGAATGCACTCCCAGGACTTCTACTTCAATAACAAATGTTGGTTTGGTCCCAAATAATCCATAGTTATATCCAAATAGCGGCGTTTTGTTCGTGCGTTCAAGACACTATCCGAAAGGGTAAATAAGGGTTACGCGCCCGACGTGTTTCGTGACAAAAAAAATCTAAATATTCCATTACCGTACTTCGAAGCATGTCAACCGCTGTTTAAAATCAATTTTTATGCCATTTTTCTCGTAAAAAAGCGATAATATTCCGACCGGGAAAGCGTGTTTACGTTCAAAGAGAGAGAAAGTAAAAGCATGGGATCCCCTCGTGCACGAGCCTCAGTCTGATGGCCCTCTGATCGACCACCATCCAAACGCACTAAAGTTTTTCAGCCAGCGGCTGGAATTATATCATTCAGCTTTTTCCCGGGTTCTGAGAGCCTATGGGAGCCGTAGGAAGTGTCACGTTACAGCAAAGATCCTACATTTTCTTTAAACAGAGCCAAGAAGCCCAAGGAATGGTCAGAGAAATTTTTTCTCTGGGCACAATTTTTTTTCAAAAATCGCTGTAGCGCCCCCTATCCTAGGGGAACGCCAAGAGGTTAACTTGCAAGATTGAGACTTATTATGGACAGAGCATGCCATCTATAGGAGATTGATAGACAGTGGCAGCCCAGTTATCGTGAAAGTTGATCCCAGAAAAATATAGTCTTGAGAGTTAACTTAAAAAAGGAAGCTCCTTCGAAAGTTTATCTCTTCCCTTCTGAATTGGCTGATGTATTTGATAAATTCAGCATATTACATCAGTCTCGAAATAATAGACATTTAACCCGTTATGGCTAGGGGGCAGTATTTTCACGGCCGGGATAAAAAACGTACCCGATTTAATCTGGTTATTACTACTGCCCAGAAACTAGAATATGCATATAATTATTTGATTTGGATAGAAACCACCCTAAAGTTTCTAAAACTGTGAATGGTGTCTGTGAGTATAACAGAACTCATATGGCAGGCAAAAACCTGAGAAGATTCTGTACAGGAAGTGCCCTCTCTGACCATTTCTTGGCCTTCTACACTCTCTTTATTGAAAACAAAGGATCTCTGCTGTAACGTGACACTTTCTGAGGCTCCCATAGGCTCTCAGAAGGCGCCAGAACGTTGAATGATGACTCTGCAGGCCATGGCTGAAAAACAGTAGCGCATTTGGTAAGTGGTCGATCTGAGAACAATGAGACAGGGGCGCGCGTGCACGTGAAGAGTCCATTTTAGATTTTGAGTCTTTGAACGAAAACAGGGTTTCCCGGTCGGAATATTATTGCTTTTTTACGAGAAAAATCGCATAAAAATTGATTTTAAACAGCGTTTGACATGCTTCGAAGTACGGTAATGGAATATTTTGAATTTTTTTGTCACGATACGCATCCGTGCGTCACCGTTCGGATAGTGTCTTGATCGCACGAACAAAACAGAGGATATTTGAACATAACTATGGATTATTTTGAACCAAAACAACATTTGTGGATGAAGTAGAAGTCCTGGGAGTGCATTCTGACAAAGAACAGCAAAGGTAATCCAATTTTTCTTATAGTAAATCTGAGTTTGGTGAGTGCCAAACTTGGTGGGTGTCAAAATAGCTAGCCCGTGATGGCGAGCTATCTACTCAGAATATTGCAAAATGTGCTTTTGCCGAAAAGCTATTTTAAAATCGGACACCGCGATTGCATAAAGGAGTTCTGTATCTATAATTCTTAAAATAATTGTTATATTTTTTGTGAACGTTTATCGTGAGTAATTTAGTAAATTCACCGGAAGTTTGCGGTGGGTATGCTAGTTCTGAACGTCACATGCTAATGTAAAAAGCTGGTTTTTGATATAAATATGAACTTGATTGAACAAAACATGCATGTATTGTATAACATAATGTTCTAGGAGTGTCATCTGATGAAGATCATCAAAGGTTAGTGCTGCATTTAGCTGTGGTTTTGGTTTTTGTGACATTATATGCTAGCTTGAAAAATGGGTGTCTGATTATTTCTGGCTGGGTACTCTGCTGACATAATCTAATGTTTTGCTTTCGCTGTAAAGCCTTTTTGAAATCGGACAGTGTGGTTAGATTAACGAGAGTCTTGTCTTTAAAATGGTGTAAAATAGTCATATGTTTGAGAAATTGAAGTAATAGCATTTCTAAGGTATTTGAATATCGCGCCACGGGATTCCACTGGCTGTTGAGTAGGTGGGACGATTTCATCCCACATACCCTAGAGAGGTTTTAAATATTTAATTTTATTCAAGCAATGTTGTCTGAGTCACAACAATGAATTGGCAAGAGATCATGAGAGTCAACCCAGATGCCACAGAAAACTTCTTAATTCTGTCAATAGCCAGGAGAATAGCCATCCTATCCATAAGGAAAAGGGCATTATCATCTGCAAATTGACTGATATTGAAATATTTACCAAAAATATGGAGCCCTTTTAAATTCTTAGATTTGTTAAGAAATAAGGCTAATAAATATCTGACAAAAACAAACAAACAAATGGGAGCTTGGACAACCCTGTCAAGTTCCTCTAGCAGTGGAGAATCGAGGGGATATTCCATTGCTCAAGCCCCCAAATTGCTAATATCATTATTAGGGCCCTGTGTTTTGGTAAATCATGTCACATGACCTGCATGTTAGCATACGTTTAAAGCTTTTCCAACGAACTCTCTCCTTTTATTTTTATTTCAAATGGTCCAGTACTATTCTCAGACAATTGCTTTTATTTTTGATGTAATTCAAATTTCTGGAAAAGGCTTCAAATAAAGATTAACATCTAGGTCATGTGACATGATTAACCAAAACACAGAGCCCTAATCATTATACATCATCCTAAGCACTTTACAGAAATTCTCCCCGAACCCAAAAGTTGAGATATTCCTAAATAAAAAGTTGTGCTTTAAAGTGTTAAAAGCCTGAAACAAATCTAAAAACTAAATAAAGTAATATTTAGTATGAAGTCACACTAATCTAGGTTATCTAATAGCAATTGTACTGTATGGTTATGAATAGCCCTTCCTTTAAAGAAGGCTGATTGAGTTTCACTGATTATATAATCTAGGCCTTTTTTAAGCCTATTAGCATAGACATGGGCTAGTAGCTTACAGTCAACTCCCCTGACCTGGTTGTCTAGGTCTTAATTGAAAGGGAACGCTCCAATACCTGATAATATACCCTCTAACTGGAGTGAGTGCTCTTGGTCAAACTTCAAAACCGAGTGGTCAGGGCTATTAGCGTTGCGAGCTTTTGATGCCTCAAAAGCTGTGCTTGAAAGCTCTGAGTTTTAAGACAGGCAAGCCAACTTGGGCTGTAGAGCCCAAGTAGGTAATGAAGGTGGGATACATGTTTGACAGAAACATTTGTTTGAATGGTAACAGCTCTTCCATTCCTGTTTCAGTGAGTAGGCCAAAGTAAACTGAACGAAGCTTATGATAGTAAGCTGTTGGGTGTTCATTCCGAACTTGTTTGATAGTGTTAGCCAGTGAGCTATTGTGTTTGCAAGTTGCAGAACCACGGAATTCTAATTTCAAAACTGTGGCAAGTTTAGCGTAGTCATTTAGCATGTGTTGCTGTTGTAGATGAATGAACCTCGTCATGTGTCTATTTGACGTTCGCTTCAACAGGTTAACCCCGTCAGAACCCGTAGCGTTCGGGTAGCCATCCAATGCGTCCTCTATGTCAGCTAGGAACGTCTCAGTATCATTTGGCTGACCTGGAACGGGGTATAAGGTGGGGAAATTCTTGACGAGTTTGTCAAGTCGTTCCGTGCCAAGCGGGCGGAGAGGGTTGGCTTCATCCTGTGGGGTAATAGGGGCCAAGAGGAGAAGCCAAGCTTTGGCTTTGTTGGTGAAGATGCACCATATTACTCAGTGCCGAATGGGCAAGAGGAGAAGACTGAGGGACACATGAGGGAGGCAAAGTCTTCTATCGTCTTCACCTCTATCGTCTTCACCTCCTTTGAGTACCGGACTCGGCTTGGTTGGGTAGTCACACTCCACCAGATTGTACCTAAGGGTGGTCTTCTGCTGCATTGCAGAGTCTACTTGAGCGCTTAGAGAACTGATTTTGGACATGTGAGTGTCACACATGCTACTTTCAGTCTCATTCTTATCTGTCATGGTTTGATGATAGAGGTCTTGAGTACGGAGCGAGAGATTCAGTGATGAAATTTCCTCCACTTGCTTAGAAATCAATATTTCCATCTTCATCACCTGAATAATCTCATCAATCATTTGGTCAGCAACTTCAATGAGTTCTGCTGACCTGCCATCCAAATTAGTCATTGTGTTCATTAAGTGATCGTCTTTGGTCAGCAGCATTTGGAGAAGAACATTGTTACTTTGAGTAATGTTCAACAAAACTTCATGCATGTTATCGGGTTGCGCGCTCCTGTTTTGTAGATACTTGTCAGATTTATCTAGTTTGGCGTGGACATCATGGTATTTAGTTTTGGCTAAAGTGAGTTGTTCCTGTAGAATACGATGTTGTCCCTGTAGAAGACGATTTTGTTGAAGAGTTTGTGTTCGTTCGTCATCAAGTTTTTTCAATTACATTTAATTGTTCAGTTGTCAAACACAGTTCCATAGCTAGAATATTTTTTTTCTCTCCCTTTTCTACCTTTGTCATTAGTTTCCCAGTTCTCTCCACCTGTCCCTTTATGTCTACCGTTTCCCGCTCGTTCTTCAGCTGTGCACTGCGGTATTGGACCGATGACAATCTTAGATGGCAAGACATCAGGGCTAAACCGGAGAGAACCTTTACAAGGCTTGCGCCCGCAGGTTGTTTTGGAGAGCGTTTGTCGCAATTTCTACTGTATTTCCGCTAATGGCATAGTTAGGCTAGGTATCGCTGTTCAGGTCAGCGATCAATCCTTTTATGGGTGAGGGTTCACTAATTAGCGGGGGAGTGCGGACCACTCCCTCTGATAGCTTGCATGTTTTTTTTTTCCTATTTTGGTTTCAAAGTTTAGTTTTGGAATACGTTGGAAGCTGCAAAGGGATTTTAATCTATTTATAGACTGTAACGGTTGTCGTCGGGAATGGAGGACCAAAACGCAGCAGGAATGTGGATGCTCATCTTGTATTTTATTTTAAATAAAGTGAACACCAAAATAACAAAATAACGAAGAACTCACGAACAACAAAACAGTCTTGTCAGGCTCACACACGCAAAGCAAGAAACAATCTCCCACAAACACTAAACCAAACACATACCCATATATAGGACTCCCAATCAGAGGCAACGAGAAAACACCTGCCTTCAATTGAGAGTCCAACCCCAATAAACCAGACATAGAAATACAAAAGACCAGAGACCACATAGAAATACAAACATAGAACATTACCCAAAAAACACGGAAATAATAAATCAAACGCCCTACTAAATAAACCACCACCCCGAACCACATAAAACAAATACCCTCTGCCACGTCCTGACCAAACTACAATAACAAATAACCCTTATACTGGTCAGGACGTGACATAGACGTTAATGAACCATCAGTAATGTGGGAGTTGGACGTGAATGAATTTGCAAAAGCAAATATAATTGATTAATAAATGATCATGATTAATCATACCTGGATAGGCTATCTGGGAATTAAACTTTAATTAACTTGAAAAGTTGGTTCATCTAGGTTATTATGGGAACGTTTTAAATGTCTCATTTAAGTGGAAGAACCTAAAAAGGTATGTTCGACAATTTAACTTATTAAATTGAATGAGACGATGATATCCAATCAATTGAGATTGGCTGGATTATCATAAGTGTAACCAGTAGTTCAAATGCAAGGGTACATTCACCACTAGGGTCACTTATCCCTAAGGCCGGAGCCACATGGGATTCCCGCTGGAGGCGGGACTTCCTTCAGTACTGTGTAGTCCTGAATGAGCTTTGCAAAAGCAAATTTGACTGATTAATCCATGTTAATGATAAATCAAACCTGTATATGCTATTTGGGAATTGAACTTTAATTAACCTGAGATTGTACCTGTATCAAGGTTAACCTGTTGAGGTGTAGGGGGCAGTATTTTCACGGCCGGATGAAAAACGTACCCAAATTAAACTGGTTACTACTCTGGCCCAGAAACTAGAATATGCATATTATTAGTAGATTTGGATAGAAAACACTCTGAAGTTTCTAAAACTGTTTGAATGGTGTCTGTGAGTATAACAGAACTCATGTGGCAGGCAAAGATCCTGAGAAAAATCCAACCAGGAAGTGGAAAGTCTGAAAATTGTAGTTCTTCTTTTGATTCTCTATCGAAACTACAGTTTCTGTAGGGTCACGTTGCACTTCCTAAGGCTTCCATTGGCTGTCAACAGCCTTCAGAAAGTTCTTTCAGCATTCTTCTATCACTGGGCAGATAAAAGGAGCTCAGTCAATCAGTGGACTGCCTGTGGACAAAGGGATTGGATATGCACGGTCCCGCGAGGGCGCCGTTCCTTCTTTTTCTTCTTGAATGAATATGCTATTGTCCAGTTGGAATATTATCGCAATTTTACGTTAAAAATACCATAAAGATTGATTTTAAACAGCGTTTGACATGCTTCTAATTACGGTAATGGAACATTTTGACTTTTCGTCTCTGGTACCGCGCTCGCGCGTTATGCCTTTGGATAGTGCTCTGTACACACGAACAAAACGGAGGTATTTGGACATAAATATGGATTATTTCAAACAAAAACAACATTTCTTGTGGAAGTAGCAGTCCTGGGAGTGCATTCTGACGAAGATCAGCAAAGGTAAGAGAATATTTCTAATAATAATTCTGAGTTTAGGTGACCCCGAACTTGGTGGGTGTCTGTATAGCTTGCTGTGATGGCGAGCTATGTACTCAGAATATTGAAAAATGTGCTTTCTCCGTAAAACTATTTTAAAATCTGACACAGCGGTTGCATCCAGCAGTAGTCTATCTATAATTCTTTAAAGAATTGTTATATATTTTGTCAACGTTTATGTTGAGTATTTTTGTAAATTGATGTGCACATTCACCGTGAGTTTTGGTGGGAATACATTTTCTGAACATCACGCGCCAATGTAAAATGCTGTTTTTGGATATAAATATGAACTTTATCGAACAAAACATACATGTATTGTGTAACATAATGTCCTAGGAGTGTCATCTGATGAAGATCGTCAAAGGTTCGTGCTTCATTTAGCTGTGTTTTGGGTTTTTGTGACACATGTCCTTGCTTGGAAAATGGCTATGTGATTATTTTTGTCTATGTACTCTCCTAACATAATTTAATGTTTTGCTTTCGCTATAAAGCCTTTTTGAAATTGGACAATGTGGTTACATCAAGGAGAAGTGTATCTTTAAAATGGTGTAAAATAGTTGTATGTTTGAGAAAGTTGAATTTTGACATTTTGTTGTTTTGAATTTGCTGCCCTGATATTTCACTGGCTGTGTCTCGCAGCTGGGATGCTAGCGTCCCACGTAGCCCATAGAAGTTAATGTGGAAAAGTAAAAATTGTCTCATTTGTAGAAACCAATCAATTTGGATATTATTTAAAATGTCCATTTGAAAAAGGTAAGTCTGGCAATTTCACTTATGAGTTAAATTGAATGAGACATCGATATCCAATCAGTTGAGATTGGCTGGATATCCTCTCTGGGCTATGTGGGACGCTACCGTCCCACCTGCGGGACACAGCCAGTGAAATAGCAGGGCGGCAAATTCAAAAGAGCAAAAATCTCTTAATTCAAATTTCTCAAACATACTACTATTTTACACCATTTTAAAGATACACTTCTCCTTAATCGAACCACATTGTCCGATTTAAAAAAGGCTTTACGGCGAAAGCAAAACATTAGATTATATTAGGACAGTGCCTAAAAAAATAAAAGCCACACAGCCATTTTCCAAGCAAGGACAGGCGTCACAAAAAACAGAAATACAGCTAAAATTAAGCACTAACCTTTATTTCCAAAAACCCCATTTTACATTGGCCCGTAATGTTCAGAAATGCTTTTCCTCCAAAAACTTCCGGTGAATGAGAACATTAATTTATAGAAATACTCATCATAAACGTTGATAAAATTTTAAACTGTTATTCAAAGAATTATAGATAAACATCTCCTTAATTCAACCGCTGTGACAGATTTCAAAAAAGCTTCACGGCGAAAGCACACTTTGCAATAATCTGAGTACTGCGCTCAGAAAACAACAGCAGGCAATACAGATACCCGCCATTTTGGAGTTATCTAAAATCATAAATAGCATTATAAATATTCACTTACCTTTGATGATCTTCATCAGAATGCACTCCTAGGCATCCCAGGTCCACAATAATGTTGTTTTGTTCAATAAAGTCCATAATTGATGTCCTCTTTGTTAGCGCTTTCAGTAAGCTACTCCAAATGTAGGAAGCGCGCAGAATATTTCACGACGAAAAGCCAAAAAAAGTTCTATTTACGTTCGTAGAAACATCTCAAACAATGTATAGCATCAATCTTTAGGGCCTTTTTAACATAAAAGTTCAATAATATTCCAACCGGACTATTCAAATGTCTTCAAAAATGTAATGGAACACAGCTACCTCTCACGTGAATGCGTAAAATTGAGGCCATGTCCTTTCCTGAGTCAACAATTTCCAACTTCCTTTGTTTGCTCTCTGTTCAACATAGAAGCCTCAAACAACTTTCTAAAAACTGTTGACATCTAGTGGAAGCCTTAGGAAGTGCAAAATGAACCCTAAGTCACTGTATACTGAATAGGCCCAGTCTTGAAAAACTACAAACCACTTCCTGGTTGGATTTTTTTCTCTGGTTTTTGCCTGCCATATGAGTTCTGTTATACTCACAGACATCATTCAAACAGTTTTAGAAACTTCAGAGTGTTTTCTATCCAAATCTACTAATAATATGCATATCCTATGTTCTAAGCCCGAGTAGTAGGCAGTTTAATTTGGGCACGTCATTCATCCGAATTTCCGAATACTGCCCTCTGTCACTAAAAAGATATCATAAGTAACCACTTGTTGACACTGGGACAACGGTGGACCTCAATGGAATATTTGTAAAAAAAATGACAAATTATTCTGTACACCAGGGGTTACTTATCCCTGAGGGCTGAAACCACATGGGATTCTCACGAAGATGGGACTTCCATCAATACTGATCAGTAATGTGGGAGTGGGGGTAATGCTTGCAAACACAAATGTTAATGATAAATGAAACCTGTATAGGCTATTTGGGAATTAACCTTTAATTAAACTGACAATATTGTTGATCTAGGTTAATGTGGAATAGTTTAAATTGTCTCATTTGTAGAAACCAATCACTTTGAATATTTTCTAAAAGATCCACCTGAAAAGATTTGTTATGCAATTTTAACTTCTTAGTTAAATTGAATGAGACATGGATATCCAATCAGTTGAGATTGACTGGATATCATAAGGAACCACTTGTTAAACATGATACACGTTGGGTGTCATAAATAAAATATATATATTTTTTTTTAATATGTTTTGGCGGTTGTCGGTATTCTCGTCCTAGGTTTACCTAATTTCTAGCTGCAGACTAGTAATTCTACGTCTAGGATTTGCTCTTATTCTGTAGTGATCGATAGTCTCACAGTTTAACTATTTCCAGCCGTGTAGCCAACACTACACGCAGTCTGGTTTTCTGGTCTTGTAGTTTTAAACCATTTGTCAGCCCTGTAGCCACCGCTGCACGCTGACTAGTCTCCGTGGGTGGGTATAATTTGTGGAACGTTCCAACAGGAATCTGTTCCAAAAACGTCTTAAATAGCATGGTTGCCAACAAACAACGCATACAAAGATGTATGGCGACAGATTAAGATACCGGGTAGGGAGTGGGCAATTTAATTGCGTTTTTCACTCACCATGTTTATTCCGAAAAATGTCTGTCCTCACTCTGGGAGCCTATGGACAAACATTAGAATAAGCTACGTGGTGAGCTTATGCCTATTCTGGAGCTAGTTAACTAGGTGAATTGATCATGCTACTTTGTATGCGTTGTTTGGTGGCATCCTTGTACTTTACGAAGTTTTTGGAACAGATTCCTGTTGGACCGTTCCACAAATTATACCCACCTGGTCTCCGTGGCCTATAGAATTGCAGCCATTCCAACGTGGGGACTCCATCCCGGCGTTTTCTGATTTAATGTATATTTTGTAGGAAGTAGGTTATATACTCTGTGGAAGAATTGGCGGTTCTATGACACCTAATGTGATGTCTGGGCTCACAGGGGTGTGGCCACTGACTAGTTAATCTTTATATGAAAATCCATACTCTCATTTAGGTTATCATCACATTACATATTTTGTTTAATCACATACGTTTCACAATATTTAGATGTAAACCTGACTGCTGGGAAATGTACACTTTAAAAGATACTGTTATGTATATTTCCTGTCCTTCATTAGATCACCAAATGAAACACACTCGACATGACTGTCCCTTAAGTGTCCACGGACCATTCCCACATTCTCAAAAACAACGTTTGAATAATTTAACTTTTGATATCCAAGGATCTCTCTGTGTTCCACAGTTTACATTCCAATCTCGAACACCACATAGCATAGGGGCAGCGTATTTTATGACCGACCATAAAACAGTTGACTTCCCGCTCTCCCCCTCTACGAGAGAGAGCACGCTGTAGAGCGGACCCCCCTGTAACCTGATCCTTCAGATCGTCACAGGAGAGTTATGACACTGGTTACCAGACTCTTGTTTTACCCCTCCTGAGACAAATAAACAATGTGGTGCTAAATACTTGTGTGTGTATGGGAAGTCTGTGCTTTACATGTCCCCCCAAAATGTCATTTTTGAGTCTGCCTTTTGTATGTTATCATGCTATAAACACACTTTAATCTAAAGGAGGTTGGCCAACGACAAGGCTGGTCCTATAGCTTATTGTACATATATTTTTGCACATATATTATGCGATTTGCATTATGTGATATTGTACCATTGTTGAGTCTGGAGAATATCAATTCATGAATTATTAGTCTTTAAAAATGTAAAAAAACGCTGAGGGTTTTTCTATTTCAATAGAAATACTTTTTTATTAAACTATCAGGCTTTGACGGTCACTCATTCAGACCAATTTTTTGGTGAAAATAAATTACTTGCTGAGGTAAGCGCCAGCCTTCTGTAGGCTTGTGATAAGAATACTGTGTTCATAGGGACTTGAGGTATTTTGAATACTGTATGCAGATTTCATATTTCAAACCATGCCTTTTAAGCCATGGGGCTTTGAAATCTGTAATGTCAGGATTGGTTCCCTCCAAACATCTTATTAACTCTCATCAGAGGGTCTTCTGTGAGAGAAAATAGTTAATCTTTCCTCAATCCAGCATATGTTTTCCTTTGGCGCAGACAAAAGCCCTGTATTTGTTACCAGGCTTGCCCATTCCTTTGGGTTCAAAGGTGAAGCCGGTCTCAGAGAGAAGCTGTCCCTGCAGGTCAAACGGTTTGACAATCATTGGAGCGCGATGAAAATGTCCCTCTCGTGTAACCACTGTGACGTCCATGATCAGTTTATATTAAAACCTAGTACTTTCCATATGCCGCTATGCTTGAGTTCACCGTCGCCAACACCCAGGGTTCGAATATCACATTGACTATTGGGAGTGCCTTAGGCTGGACCAGTGTTGCTATTTCCAACATTTACAGGGGTGTCCTGGTTTGTTGTGGGAGTGCGCAGAACCCATGTAATCTGAATCCCCACCAACACACCCCTGGACTCCTCTCATTAACCCACACCTACAACAACATCAAGTGAGCTATTTTGTGTGAAGAGTTTCTCTTGTCAAAACAAAGTAGAGCTCGCCTTACAACAAATGGAGCAAACTACAGTGGGGCAAAAAAGTATTTAGTCAGCCACCAATTGTGCAAGTTCTCCCACTTAAAAAGATGAGAGAGGCCTGTAATTTTCATCATAGGTACACTTCAACTATGACATACAACATCAGGGAAAAAAATCCAGAAAATCACATTGTAGGATTTTTAATGAATTTATTTGCAAATTATGGTGGAAAATAAGTATTTGGTCACCTACAAACAAGCAAGATTTCTGGCACTCACAGACCTGTAACTTCTTCTTTAAGAGGCTCCTCTGTCCTCCACTCGTTAACTGTATTAATGGCACCTGTTTGAACTTGTTATCAGTATAAAAGAGACCTGTCCACAACCTCAAACAGTCACACTCCAAACTCCACTATGGCCAAGACCAAAGAGCTGTCAAAGGACACCAGAAACAAAATTGTAGACCTGCACCAGGCTGGGAAGACTGAATCTGCAATAGGTAAGCAGCTTGGTTTGAAGAAATCAACTGTGGTAGCAATTATTAGGAAATGGAAGACATACAAGACCACTGATAATTTCCCTCGATCTGGGGCTCCACGCAAGATCTCATCCCGTGGGGTCAAAATGATCACAAGAATGGTGAGCAAAAATCCCAGAACCACACGGGGGGACCTAGTGAATGACCTGCAGAGAGCTGGGACCAAAGTAACAAAGCCTACCATCAGTAACACATTACGCCGCCAGGGACTCAAATCCTGCAGTGCCAGACGTGTCCCCCTGTTTAAGCCAGTACATGTCCAGGCCCGTCTGAAGTTTGCTAGAGAGCATTTGGATGATCCAGAAGAGGATTGGGAGAATGTCATATGGTCAGATGAAACCAAAATAGAACTTTTTGGTAAAAACTCAACTCGTCGTGTTTGGAGGACAAAGAATGCTGAGTTGCATCCAAAGAACACCATACCTACTGTGAAGCATGGGGGTGGAAACATCATGCTTTGGGGCTGTTTTTCTGCAAAGGGACCAGGACGACTGATCCGTGTATAGGAAAGAATGAATGGGGCCATGTATCGTGAGATTTTGAGTGAAAACCTCCTTCCATCAGCAAGGGCATTGAAGATGAAACGTGGCTGGGTCTTTCAGCATGACAATGATCCCAAACACACCGCCCGGGCAATGAAGGAGTGGCTTCGTAAGAAGCATTTCAAGGTCCTGGAGTGGCCTAGCCAGTCTCCAGATCTCAACCCCATAGAACATTTTTGGAGGGAGTTGAAAGTCCATGTTGCCCAGCGACAGCCCCAAAACAGCACTGCTCTAGAGGAGATCTGCATGGAGGAATGGGCCAAAATACCAGCAACAGTGTGTGAAAACCTTGTGAAGACTTACAGAAAACGTTTGACCTGTGTCATTGCCAACAAAGGGTATATAACAAAGTATTGAGATAAACTTTTGTTATTGACCAAATACTTATTTTCCACCATAATTTGCAAATAAATTCATTAAAAATCCTACAATGTGATTTTCTGGATTTTTTTTCTCATTTTGTCTGTCATAGTTGAATTTACCTATGATGAAAATTACAGGCCTCTCTCATCTTTTTAAGTGGGAGAACTTGCACAATTGGTCGCTGACTAAATACCTTTTTGCCCCACTGTATTTCTGGAAGGAAACCTCAGTCAGTTCTGTCCTCTTTCTTCAGCTAATGATCAGTCAGTGGTTTGATCTGCAATAATGGAATGAAGCCGCCATGCTACTCTGTATCTCAAACGACAGAGATCAAATGTATCGCTTAATATAGTACTACTCTCAATAGTACTATAATAACCTGCATGAGTGACTAATATCAGGTTACAATTAGTTGGAAAGCAATGTAATAGGTAACTAGGCCATACTACTACCCCTGGGTAAGCACTGTGTGTGTGTGTGTGTGTGTGTGTGTGTGTGTGTGTGTGTGTGTGTGTGTGTGTGTGTGTGTGTGTGTGTGTGTGTGTGTGTGCATGCGTGTGTGATGTTTACGCCTGGCTGTCGGTTCAGTGTCAGTGGAGCTTGGCAGACATCATTGCAGACTTGCCTTACTGGACCCCTAGCAGTGAGCAACCACATTCCTGACTGGCAGTTCAAAGGTCAAATCACCCCACCCCCAATGCACACACACACACATGCAGGCGCTCACACTCACTCACATGCACACACAAAGCATGTGAGCACTAAATAGATTCACACACTGACGCACGCACACACACACACTCACACACGCAAACACACAAACAAACCACATGAGTGCAGACACACACTAACTCAAACACCAGAGACATACCAAACATCAAGTAAAGGCTAAATGTATCTCTTCAGCATTACCTTTTGATCTACAGCAGCTATCATTGATGTGACGGTTGAACAAGCACTCTTAGGAATGTACCAAGCCCTTGCTATAGTACAAGGCTGTTGGCTGGACAAACTGCTGCTGTGGAGGTTGAAGCCAGGAATAGTGATTTTAACAGGCTTTTGCTAATGTAAAATATATGCTGGATTTGAAGAAATTATTGTTATTTCATGAGGCAATTCGTGTAGCTCATCTCAAAAGGATTGGTCGTAATAACGGATCTTGAAAATGTTGTGGAAGAAAAGGAAGGTCAACACTTTGAATATCTTCGGCGCCCCCATCCCCCTCCACACACACTCCCACACATTATCCACTCCCACACACATTCACAAGAAGCCATTACTTGGGGAGGCTAATCTTGACCAACAATAGAGGTGACAATCAACAGATACACAGTCTTAATTAAAGGGACTTTCATTCACCTTAACACATCTCTGATGATCCATTAGCCACACAATGGCCAGGACAATGCTACACTGTCCCAGTGACACACGCACGCACGCACACACACACACACACACACACAGCCAGGGGGAAGGGTTTGGGTTCAGGAATTTCTGTGAATTATTATGCTACACTCTCCTTATTATGCGACACTGTCCTTATTATGCTACACTGTCCTTATTATGCTACACATTATCTGGATCTGAACAAGGAAAAAAGTGATGTTGGTGACACTTTTTTAGGTACTTGAGAACTTCTTTCTATAGCGGTAAAATATCAACTACTCAAATAACATCATAGTAATATGCCTGATCAGATTCATGACATGTTTTTCTGCACTCTTAGCCAGGATAGTTTTTCTTCTCTCCTGCCCTTGTTTCTTTCTCTAGGATGACCCTGGGTTTTGCCAGGCAGGGGTGTGAAAGTCAGCGTGACCTTTGGGGCTAACCTCAGACACAAATCACCATGCGCTTCACAAAGCAAGGGAGCAACGGGACAGAAAACCTTTGTGAAATGGCGATGACCAAAATGTGGCATTTTTTGTTGTTGTTGTTGCACAATGAGATGGGTCTTAAGCTGTCTATTCATGGGCCAGGAGCTAAGATCAAAGTGCAGGCAATATAATTTGCCGGGTTAATGCATTACACTTAGAAAACCTTTGTAGGACTACTTCATATTACTGAAGTCAATGTTTGTAGAGGAATCTGTGTTTCGTTTCAGCTATGAAATGTAAAAATGTAATGTAGCGTATTGCATAACCTGCCTGTGGGAACAGAGTAAACAAACAAGTAGCTTAACATTTTGCCATAAAAAGCCCACACAATGTGATGGGAGCTGATACAGAGCCATGATAAGAGGTGCCTTGTTTATTTGTCGGAGGGCTTCGAGTTGTTTGGCGTGGTCGGGGGTAACTATTGCCGTGTACTTAGAGTCAGGCCTTGGGGTCATGCCTCTCTCCAAGGAGCGTGAACCTTCACATTATTTTTCTGTGTGTGTGTGTCAGCCCCACAGCACACTCTCTGCTCTTTGACTCCAATGTCCATATAAGGCAGCTGGTGCCATGGCAACCGTAGGGCTTGAATAGCAGTGTCAAATCCCTGAGCACACACATGACCCCCTCTCCCTCCCTCTCTCTCTTGCTCCCCCTTGTTCTCTTGCTCTCTCCTCTCTCTCTCTCTCTCTCTCTCTCTCACACACACACAGGCTGAAGAAAACTGAGGGAGCGGGAGAAACACAGACACAGAAAGAGAGAGGATGGTCAGTGTGGCGGCTTGCAACACTGTCTAGAGCCTAGCCTTCTTTTTTAAAATCTTAATTGCATTTGTGGACTCTGCAGCCAAAGGGAGGAGAGAAAGCCCTGTCCCTTCCCCCTTGCCTCAGCCACGGGAAGCACCCACACGGACTGAGCTCAGGGCTAGGCCACAAGTCATTAGTGCTAGGTGGGAAAGAACTGACAAAAGACTGGAGTGAGTGCTTAGAGTAGCTCCACTGACTTCTGAGGGGTGGAAAGGAGGCTTTTTGGATTTCTACCTCATCTGTGCTCTCTATTTTTGGAGGGTCTGAATCAGAGACTGGTCTAGCCACTATGACCGATGATATTGCTACAGCCTAGCCCTCTGCAACAACAAACAAGGAAGAGAGGGCACTTCCTTGAGCTGAAGATCATTTTCAAGAGAGCCAGAGAGACTGGTTGATTTAGTTAAACAGAGGGGGTAGATGTAATCACAGTTGAGACTTGATAGTAGTTTTCTGTGTGCCTTGATGATATTGCCACACAGTGAGCTGTGAAACATCAAGATGTTTTGCTAATGGTGACCTGGAAGAGCTCTTTGTCAACCAGAACGCTGTTGGTGCTCTGAGGATTGCTGGTAAACACATCTCTTGCCTCGCTCTGTCTGTACCCTCACTCCCGCCGTGGCTGTAAGAGTGATTTGGCAAAAACAAGACATTTATATGAATGTACTTCCAAAGGTAAGCATACAAGGCTTTTGTATTATTTCTCTCTAATGCCAGGATATAAGTAATATATTCCAGAAAGGCAGCAGGACTAGGTCTCTACATTAACACTATCAGAAAGGAAAACGGCATGAGGTATAAGGGGTATGAGGGGTGGCCACTGCTTCGTCTCCAGGCATGTGCTAAGGACTAGCGAGGTTCTTTTTCAGCCATTATTCTTGCCAAAGAGAGAAGGGAGTGAGAGAGAATTTCCCTCTCTAATCATGTGCAAAGTGCTAGTGAATGCGTAACTCATTCATAGACGCTAACTACCTTCAGCAACTATTGAAGATAGTATCTTCTGTTCCGGGGAGTTTTGTTTAAGAGCTTCAATGCTTGTTCTGAACGTTAAAACGCATCGCTTGCGGTAAGGTTTTGGAAACGTAAGGACTAGCATGCTCAGAACACCTGTGTGTAAGCGTAACTGGGGAGGAAGTATATTTCGTCAACTGGAGGCACGCACAGCATATGGATGTGTGAGAAACTGCTACTGTAAGTGTATCTATTTTTATTTGAACGATTCTTTCTCGCTGATAGAAAGAGAAGGGGCATATGATATGTTTTGAAAACCGTTTCGCAAGTTAAACGTTAAAACACAGTGTCTGAATTGTAGTTCACACGCAGCCAACCGTGGGCGAAGCTAACCAGTGAAAACCCTACGGATAATAAGGGTTTTCGAGAGCTAGTGAATGGGGTGTGTTTTCGTCCGTTGTTGAAAATGTGTGTTTGATTCATTGTTTCCTGTGAAAGGTTCTGTTTCGACTTCTATAAGACAGCCGTCGGAGGACATGGGCCAAAGGAAAAAACACACAAAAAGAGTGAATAACTGAAAAAGGAGAAAGAAAAACAAGGGGCATTGGAAGCCACAGGCATGCAAAACAAAAGTTTCTAAAGTGAAAGGCTTAACTATTTCCGGATCATAGTGGAAGGGGAGGAGACAAAACAGCTCTATTGTTTTTTTGGGGAGGACAAACATTCTACACCATTTACACTGTTCTAAAAATTTTAAAGAGGGTGTGGGTATTTTTCAGACAGAATATTTTATTTTCCAACACACTTTAAGGACCAAAAAGCCAAACAAATGATTAAATGAGAAGACAGAGAACCTTCAAATATTGAACTCTGAACAGCGGAGCACAAAAGAAAGTCAGGAAGTTTAGACGGCAGCTACCGAACGCTTTGGCTGTCTCCCATTCCTTCTGTGGTCTGCTAATCAAACAATGGCCATGGTGAGTGGGGGCTGGGGAGATCCCAACGGGGGCACCAACGGGCTGGGGGAGAAGGGCTATCTGAGGGGAGAGGAGGAGGACGGTTCGCCCCAGGCAGGGGGCAGTGACATGGAGGCTGGGGACGAAGACAAGGCATGTGTGGTGGACTGTGTGGTGTGTGGGGACAAGTCCAGTGGGAAGCACTACGGTGTGTTCACCTGCGAGGGCTGCAAGAGCTTCTTCAAGAGAAGCATCCGTCGCAACCTCAACTATACCTGCAGGTGAGACTTAATTAATAATTATGATGATTTAATTATGGATTCTCAAAGTGGATGGATAATTATAACAGAGCTGCATGTGTAACTTTTTGGGCGACCCAACCCTAGAAATTTTGGTTATAGATCTGTCATTCTCATTGAAAGCAAGTCTAAGAAGCGGTAGATCTGTTCTATGTGCCCTATTTCTATGCTTCCTGTTCTCAAGTTTCATTTTTGAATGTTTTACTTTCTGTTTTGTACACCAGCTTCAAACAGCTGAAAATACAATATTTTTGGTTATGGAAAATATATTTAACAACGGTTTAGATAGTACAATAATTCTCTAGACTATACTTGTTTGTTTTGTCACATAAACTGAAATTAGGCAAACTATTCGAATTTTAGCAACCAGGAAGTGGTCGGAGCGATTTCTGCATAGTGCATCTTTAAAGTGCTCAAAGTGATTTACATTGTAAGAGGAGAATTCACCTATTTCTCAACCAAACTGTAGCATACACCTGTGTAATAGCTTTGTCACTGATCCTTTATTTCTGATCTCTTAGTTTGTCTGTTATGGATATCCCATTTGTACAAAGCAAATGGATGCAAATAGCTAGAATGAGTCATGCATTAATACATTGTTGACTGTGCAGAGCTGTTACAATTTCCCACAGCAGTGCGCATAATGGGTTTGAGTCATCCCTCACTTAAAGGGATATTTGGGGAATTTGTCTCATTAGTCCACTGTTAATACAGTTCCAAAATGTTTGGTATGTCAGCAAAGTTTTCAAGATATAGAACTTTCAAAATACAGAAAGTGTCACAGTATGATGCGTTTTGTATCATATTTTGAAAGTTCTGTCTTGAAAACTTGAATGCTGACATGCAAAACATTTTTGGACTGTATCAACAGTGGACTAATGAAACAAATACCAAAAGACAGTTTTTGAGTGGTATTTTCCTTTAAGTGAGAGCCTTTCATGACATGAAAGGTCTCTGAAGAGAATAGCTGAATTAAACATTGTACACACCATTGTTTATTGGCAAATGTTTTGATTGTCCATATTATTGGTAGACAACAATATGCAACAATTGAGGGTTGAATATACACCTCTATTGAATTTAATTGTATTGTTCAGCTCTACATTGGGATATTTTCTAATGTACTGTGCTGTTTTGCGGTATGCTATTTATTGATTTACATTGTTTTCCCCATCTCCCAGAAGATATCATACAAATTCATAAGTTTTCTTCTACAAAACTGGTCTTGAAGTCAGATGATTGAATTTCTTCCCCACTGCGATTTAGTCATCCTTACATCAGCCAGTCTGCCCATATGAAAGATCCATGAGCAAGATGCAGTATTTAATGCCATGGATCATCTAAGGAAAGAGAGTGATTGTGTCATACAGTATATACACAGAAAATTGGCCAGTGTTACCTAGTGTTGATTTTTAAGTGTAACATTTCTAGTGTTGATTTAGAAGTTAAATTAACTCTGTAAGAGTAAAAATAACACTCAGTGGTGTAAAATAACCCCAGTGTTGGTGTTAATAACCAGTGTTGAGTGTGATTGTGTCAGTTTTACAATGTGGAAAGTAAAACATTCCTTTGAAAACCACGCCCGTCATCATCAGATTTCCTGCAGGTAGATTTTTTTTGGTAACACTTCATTTTAAGGGGTCCTTATTACAGTGTCATTACATGTGTAATTATACTGTAACAAGTATTGTAGTTAATTGTAATAACTCATAGTTACACTGTAATAACAACCTGTAACTGTTTGTAATTGCGGTCTGTAATTACAGAGGCGTAACAACAAATGCATGTTACCATGCTTGTTAGAAATGAGCAAGTTTCCACTAAATTCACAAATGTAGTGTTTAGTTTCTTCTCAGCTGCATATGATTCAGTAATAACTGTCACAAGGATGTAATATTTTGTGGACAGATGCGCTGGGTGTCCAAGATTACAAAGGTTGGAAGCTCAAAAGGCTCTATTTACCTACCCGTAAATGCGCACTCTTCAAAATCTACACTCAGTGTTGTCACAGAGTAATTGTAATATCTGCATAAGTACAATGTAATTACTAGGTGTTACACAGGATTTAGCTAGTTAAAATGAAGTGTATCTTGAGGTGCTTGTAATTATTGTGCATCTACAAAGTACGTTACCCATTCTGGCAATCTAATCATCAGCTTCTGAAAGCGCAATCCAAATGAGAAAATAAACACACTAGTGCATACCTGTAATATCTGAATAAGTACAAGATTGTCGATAGTTCTTACACAGGATTTAACTATTTAAAGTGAGGTGTAACTTTATAGTTACATGTGAGCAATTTCTATGTAATTACTTATTACTCATTACCAAGTGAAAATACTTACAAACCAAAAAAGAGCTTCTACTTTAGTCAACTTTGTTGCAACATGTAGAAATACCATATATATATATATATATATATATATATATACAGTGCCTTGAAAAAGTATTCACCCCCCTTGGTGTTTTTCCTATTTTGTTGCATTACAACCTGTAATTTAAATTGATTTTTATTTGGATTTCATGTAATGGACATATACAAAATAGTCCAAATTGGTGAAGTGAAATGAAAAGAATATGTTTTTTCTAAAAATTATAAAAAATGGAAAAGAGGTGCGTGCGTATGTATTGACCCCCTTTGCTATGAAGCCCCTAAATAAGATCTGGTGCAACCAATTACCTTCAGAAGTCACATAATTAGTTAAATAAAGTCCACCTGTGTGCACTCTAAGTGTCACATGATCTGTCACATGATCTCAGTATATATATATACACACACACCTGTTCTGAAAGGCCCCAGAGTCTGCAACACCTTTAAGCAAGAGACAGCACCAAGCAAGCGGCACCATGAAGACCAAGGAGCTCTCCAAACAGGTCAGGGACAAAGTTGTGGCGAAGTACAGATCAGGGTTGGGTTATAAAAAAATATCAGAAACTTTGAACATCCCACGGAGCACCTTTAAATGCATTGTTAAAAAATTGAAAGAATATGGCACAACAACAAACCTGTCAAGAGAGGGCTGCCCACCAAAACTCATGGACCAAGCAAGGAGGTCATTAATCAGAGATGCAACAAAGAGACCAAAGATAACCCTGAAGGAGCTGCAAAGCTCCACAGCGGAGATTGGGGTATCTGTCCATAGGACCACTTTAAGCCATACATTCCACAGAGTTGGGCTTTACAGAAGAGTGGCCAGAAAAAAGCCATTGCTTAAAGAAAAAAAATAAGCAAACACGTTTGGTGTTCACCAAAAGGCATGTGGGAGACTCCCCAAACCTATGGAAGAAGGTACTCTGGTCAGATGAGACTAAAATTGAGCTTTTTGGCCATCAAGGAAAATGCTATATCTGGCGCGAACCCAACACCTCTCATCACCCAGAGAACACCATATCCACAGTGAAGCATGGTGGTGGCAGCATCATGCTGTGGGGATGTTTTTTGTCGGCAGGGACTGGGAAACTGGTCAGAATTGAAGGTATGATGGATGGTGCTAAGTACAGGGAAATTTTTGAGGGAACCCTGTTTCAGTCTTCAAGAGATTTGAGACTGGGACGAAGGTTCACCATCCAGCAGGACAATGACCCTAAGCATACTGCTAAAGCAACACTTGAGTGGTTAAAGGGGAAACATTTAAATGTCTTTGAATGGCCTAGTCAAAGGCCAGACCTCAATCCAATTGAAAATCTGTAGTATGACTTAAAGATTGCTGTACATCAGCAGAACCCATCCAACTTAAAGGAGCTGGAGCAGTTTTGCCTTGAAGAATGGGCAAAAATCCCAGTGGCTAGATGTGCCAAGCTTATAGAGACATACCCCAAGAGATTTGCAGCTGTAATTGCTGCAAAAAGTGGCTCTACAAAGTATTGACTTTGGGGGGGTGAAAAGTTATGCACGCTCAAGTTTTCTTTTTTTGTTAGTCTTATTTGTTTCACAAGAAAAAATATTTTGCATCTTCAAAGTGGTAGGCATGTTGTGTAAATCAAATGATTACAACCCCCCCAAAAAGCCATTTTAATTCCAGGTTGTAAGGAATGCCAAGGGGGTGAATACTTACGCAAGCCACTGTGTGTATATATATATATATATATATATATATATATATATATATATATATATATATATATATATATATATATATATATATATATGCCTACCCAATAACATAAACATAACTATTTAAGTGGTGAATCAATCTGGATCCTTTAGTATGGTGAGTGGCCTAGATAGCTAGCTAATTTAGCAAAATGGGAGTGTCTTTCTCTGACCTTTTTAGCATCACAAGTGACAATGGAAATCGACAACTCTGGCTGTATTAATCTGTTTGCTCCTTCTAAGCATCCTGGAGTCTGAGACCTTGTGGGAATCTGTGGTAGAGAAGAATAATGTATGACAATTTAGCATAGACACTAAACATTACCGCTAGTTATCATCATCATGATATCTATACTTTAGGCGTATAGCTAGCTAACTCATTTCCCCCCATCGGACACTCCCTAACTTCGGAAACACTCTAGTGGTTAGACGTTTAAATCACCGCGAGCTCAACATTTAAATGGACTAGAAATGGTACGTTTTGCAACTAAAGACACTCTTCTAGCTAGCTGACCACCAATTTTCATTGCAGTTTATGTAAGTTAAGTTAGGTTTTGAGAGTTTTCAAAGTATACACATTTTGTGGGACACGCTGTATATTGTAAAATTCGACCGCATGACAGACCACACATCATTTAATATACATATTTTACCTCTGAAATATAGCTAACGGATTTCAGGCAAGTATTCTTTTTTTACCGATAAGCTAGCCAACTAGTCAACTCTCTAGTAAACACTTCAGATACGAGGGTTGGTGTCTCTTTTTTGAACAAAATTAAACTGCTGTATCTTGTAATTGAACAAAATATGAAGGTGCCCAATAACGAGGGACCGTATACCGATAATAAGGGATGTATTTTTTTTGCTAAACCGCTTATCAAAAAGCTGATAGTTGTATTTCCACTGAAATGTCAAACATGTTAATTGCTAACCCTAATTGCTATTGGTGTTTTTACGACACCAATAATCACAAAACATTGATGGCTTGTTCACAAGATAACACTGTTGAAGGTAATATATTTCTTAAACGCTGTTGAATATGCCGATATTACGGGGTGCTACGCTAGGGGTAGCAAGTTGTTGTGTTATTCAGCTAGCAATAACAGTGCTTGTGTTGACACGAGTAGCTAGCTAGCTAACATGCTGGGTGTTTCACGTAATACCCTTGGGGTACGGATACCCTGTGAACAAGGTTCAGGGAAGATGAAGCCATCAAGCCCAGCTAACATTATCTAGCTGGTTAGCTAGTGAGTAGCGACCATAGCATATTTGCCAGCAGGGCTCTGGCAGTGCTTCTCCTGCTCCTCCTTGCACAAAGGCGGAGGTAGTGGTCCTGCTGCTGGGTTGTTGCCCTTCTACGGCCTCCTCCACATCTCCTGATGTACTGGCCTGTCTCCTGGTAGCGCCTCCATGCTCTGGACACTACGCTGACAGACACAGCAAACCTTCTTGCCACAGCTCGCATTGATGTGCCATCCTGGATGAGCTGCACTACTTGAGCCACTTGTGTGGGTTGTAGACTCCGTCTCATGCTACCACTAGAGTGAAAGCACCGCCAGCATTCAAAAGTGACCAAAACATCAGCCAGGAAGCATAGGAACTGAGAAGTGGTCTGTGGTCCCCACCTGCAGAACCACTCCTTTATTGGGGGTGTCTTGCTAATTGCCTATAATTTCCATATGTTGTCTATTCCATTTGCACAACAGCATGTGACAATTATTGTCAATCAGTGTTGCTTCCTAAGTGGACAGTTTGATTTCACAGAAGTGTGATTGACTTGGAGTTACATTGTGTTGTTTAAGTGTTCCCTTTATTTTTTTGAGCAGTGTATATTATGTATTGGTAACTAGCTAGCTAGCTTGCTTGCTAGCATATTTTTATTTGTAATTGTTCTATGCATTTTTTTTAATTCTGACATTTTCAAAAATCAAAACGGGCAGAAGTCTGCTAGCTAGCGTAGTTGGTAGGCCCAACAAAAAAACAACAAACCTCCCTATAGGCTGTCTCGTCATTGTCGGTGATCAGGCCTACCACTGTTGTGTCATTGGCAGACTTAATGATGGTGTTGGAGTCGTGCCTGGCCGTGCAGTCATGAGTGAACAGGGAGTACAGGAGGGGCATGAGCACGCAGCCCTGTGAGGGGGCTCCAGTGTTGAGGATCAGCGTGGCGGATGTGTTGTTACCTACCCTTACCACCTGGGGGCGGCCCGTCAGGAAGTCCAGGATCCAGTTGAAGAGGAAGACGTTTAGTCCCAGGATCCTTAGCTTATTGATGAGCTTTGAGGGCACTATGGTGTTGAACGCTGAGCTGTGGTCAATGAATATCATTCTCACATATGTGTTCCTTTGTCCAGATGGGAAAGGGCAGTGTGGAGTGCAATAGAGATTGCGTCATCTGGGATCTGTGGGGCGTATGCAAATTGGAGTGGGTCTAGGGTTTCTGGGCTAATGGTGTTGATGTGAGCCATGACCATTCTTTCAAAGCACTTCATGGCTACAGACGTGAGTGCTATGGGTCGGTAGTCATTTAGGCAGGTTACCTTAGTGTTCTTGGGCAGAATCACTATGGTGGTCTACTTAAAACATGTTGGTATTACAGACTCGGACAGGGACATGTTGAAAATGTCAGTGAAGACACTTGCCAGTTGGTCAGCGTACGCTTGCAGTACACGTCCTGGTAATCCGTCTGGTCCTGCGGCCTTGTGAATCTTGACCTATTTAAAAGTCTTACTCACATCGGCTGCAGAGAGCGTGATCGCACAGTCTTCCGGAACAGCTTGTGCTCTCATGCATGTTTCATTTTTATTTGCCTCGAAGCAAGCATAGAAGTAGTTTAGCTCGTCTGGTTGGCTCATGTCACTGGGAAGCTCGTGGCTGTGCTTCCCTTTGTAGTCTGTAATGGTTTGCAAGCCCTGCCACATCCGACAAGCATCAGAGCCGGTGTAGTACAATTCGATCTTAGTCCTGTATTGACACTTTGCCTGTTTGATGGTTCGTCAGAGGGCATAGCGGGATTTCTTATAAGCTTCCGGGTTAGAGTCCAGCTCCTTGAAAGCTGCAGCTCTAGCCTTTAGCTCAGTGTGGATGTTGCCTGTAATCCATGGCTTCTGGTTGGGGTATGTACGTACGGTCACTGTGGGGAGGACATCATCGATGCACTTATTGATGAAGCCAATGACTGATATGGTGTACTCCTCAATGCCATCGTAGGAATCCCGGAACATATTCCAGTCTGTGCTAGCAAAACATTCCTGTAGTTTAGCATCTGCTTCATCTGACCACCTTTTTATTGATCTAGTCACTGGTGCTTCCTGCTTAAATTTTTTCTTGTAAGCAGGTATCAGGAGGATAGAATTATGGTTAGATTTTCCAAATGGAGGGTGAGGGAGAGCTTTGTATGCGTCTCTGTGTGTGGAGTAAAGGTGGTCCAGAGTTTTTTTCCCTCTGGTTGCACATTTAACATGTTAATATAAATTTGGTAAGACGGATTTAAGTTTCCCTGCATTAAAGTCCCCGGCTACTAGGAGCGTCGCCTCTGGGTGAGTGTTTTCTTGTTTGCTTATGGCGGAATACAGCTCATTCAATGCTGTTTTAGTGCCAGCCTCTGACTGGTGGTATGTAAGCAGCTACGAAAAATACAGATGAAAACTCTCTAGATAGATAGTGTGGTCTACAGCTTATCGTGAGATACTCTACCTCAGGCGAGCAATAGCTTCCTTAGATATCGTGCACCAGCTGTTATTTACAAAAATACATAATCCACCGCTCCTTGTCTTACCAGACGCCGCTGTTCTATCCTGCCGGTACAGCGTATAACCAGCCAGCTGTATGTTGATAGTGTCTTCGTTCAGCCACGACTCCGTGAAGCATAAGATATTTCAGTTTTGAATGTCCTGTTGGTACTTTAATCTTTCTCGTAGGTCATCGATTTTATTCTCCAAAGATTGCACGTTTGCTAGCAGAATGGAAGGAAGTGGGGTTTTATTAGATCGCCTACAAATTCTCAGAAGGCAGCCTGCCGTCTGGCCCCTTTTTCTCCACGTCCTCTTCACGCAAATCACGGGGATCTGGGCCTGTTCCCAAGAAAGCAGTATATCGTTCGCGTCGGGCTCGTCAGACTCGTTAAAGGAAAAAAAGGATTCTGACAGCCCTTGGTGAGTAATCGCAGTCCTTATGTCTAGAATTATTTTCGGTCATAAGAGATGGTAGCGGCAACATTGTGTACAAAACAAGTAAAAAAATAAGTTACAAAAAACGCAAATAAACAAACAAAAAACTATCGGTTGGGGACACGTAAAACGTCTGCCTTCTTCTCTGGCACCATTGTAGTGTAATCAGCACACTTTTCAGTGTTAACTTAACATTGAAAAGTGTGGACCCCTGTAGACACTGGCCCAGTGTTAAGTTTAACACTGTCAGTGTTGATTTAAAGTGGAGAATTTGCTGTGCAATTGTATAACCGGGTTCTGTGAACCAGCTTATACCTATAATATATTTAAATAGAAGCTTATTTTGTATCACATCGTGTTTTATGCTTCAGCTTTTTACCTATACCCTCTAATGTTATGCAATCATTTAGATATGGTCTGGTAACTCACAACTGCCTGGAAATGTTTTACATCACGTTGAAGTGACCTTCCTCCATTAAAGTGATATCACACATACTGTGTATGCTACTATAGATTTCTACCAAGGGTTATGTAGCTGTTCTAAGTGTCAGCTAAGCTAAATGTCCTTATCATTTGTGTATGGCATAGCAGTGATGACATGTTTTGATCTATATTTCAGGTCGAATCGAGAGTGCCAGATCGACCAACATCATCGTAACCAGTGCCAGTACTGTCGCCTGGAGAAGTGCTTTCGTGTAGGAATGCGCAAAGAAGGTACTTTTCCTGTCCACATACAATAGAACACCTGCATATCCATATTTCTGTGTAAATTCATGCAGAATATATTTATGTTGACTTAAGAGACATGAACTCCAGTCAAGGGACTGTATCCATTGATTTCTGCCCTAAAAAAACAAGTTAACTTTTTTACCATTACATGGCCCCCCACATGAAAAAATACTACAATTTATTATAGAATACTACAGTACTTACTATATAATTATATAGTAAACTGTAGTATACAGTAGAATACTATACTACACACTGTAGTATCCCTCTATGTGTAGTACTTACTATAGAATGTTGTTGTATACTGTAGAATACTATAGTAAATACTACAGTATTATCCTCCCAAAAAACACTGTAGTAAATACTACAGTAATGACTGTGGAAACAATATTTAAAAAAACTTAAGTAAATACTACAGTAATTATTTTGCATATACCCTACCTGTACCTCGCCCCCATATCACACTTTGTGCCACCCATAAGTGAGGAACATACTGTACATGCCAAGTGTAGATCATATATTGTGTTCCCTACAGGTTGTAGAAAAGAGCAGGAGTGCAGACTTACCTGCAGGTTATGGAACATTTGCTCTTTTAGTATTTTGCCAGTAGGTTTCTCAAGGCAAAAGTCCTCACTTCTGTGTCAAAGATAATACAACGAAAACACTATATTAAATTGTGCAGTAATTTCCACAAAAGCACAACAGTAAATTCTACAGTATACCATAATCTGCAAAAACACTACATGAATTACTATAGTATATACTACAGTTTTATTTTACTACAGTATTTATACTATAGTTAACTGTAAGTCCTACAGTATCAGACTTTAGTCCGCAAAAACAATACAGTGACTACTATAGTATTTATACCATAGTATACTATAGTATTTTTTCATGTGGGCCATAGTCCATGTCACAAATAACTACCCTGGCCCTATCATAGCTAAGCTTGCCATGGGTACAGTCTCGATGCCATGCACTTTGTCATCAAATCTAGTGCCTCACCTGAGTGAATGAGAGGGATACAGGAGCAAGCCACCTGCGCCCCTGAGCACCAGTCATTCACGCACATCGCTGTCTGTATCTCAACTGTAGCTATAGCCCCATAGTCATTTGAATATACAGTACCAGTCAAAAGTTTGGACACACCTATTTTTTCAAGGGTTTTTCTTTATTTTTGTACTATTTTCTACATTGTAGAATAATAGTGAAAACATCAAAACTACTGTATGAAATAACCCATATGGAATCATGAAGTAACCAAAAACTGTTAAACAAATGAAAATATATTTTATATTTGAGATAAGGTGAATGCACCAAATTGTAAGTCGCTCTGGATAAGAGCGTCTGCTAAATGACGTAAAGGTAAAATGTAAAATTCGTCAAAGTAGCCACCCTTTGCCTTGACGACAGCTTTGCACACTCTTGGCATTCTCTCAACGAGCTTCATGAGGTTGTCACCTGGAATGCATTTAGATTAACAGGTGTGCCTTGTTAAAAGTTAATTTGTGGAATTTCTTTCCTTCTTAATGCGTTTGAGACAATCAGTTGTGTTGTGACAAGGTAGGGGTGGTATACAGAAGATAGCCCTATTTGGTAAAAGACCAAGTCCATATTATGGCAAGAACAGCTCAAATAAGCAAAGAGAAATGACAGTCCATCATTACTTTAAGACATGAAGGTCAGTCAATGCGGAACATTTCAAGAACTTGAAAAGTTTCTTAAAGTGGATTCACAATAACCATGAAGAGCAATGATGAAACTGGCTCTCATGAGGACCGCCACAGGAAAGAAAGACCCAGAGTTACCTCTGATGCAGAGGACAAGTTCATTAGCGTTAACTTCACCTCATATTGCAGCTCAAATAAATGCTTCACAGAGTTCAAGTAACAGACACATCTCAACATCAACTGTTCAGAGGAGACTGAGTGAATCAGGCCTTCATGGTCAAATTGCTGCAAAGAAACCACTACTAAAGGACACCAATAATAATAAGAGACTTGCTTGGGCCAAGAAACACAAGCAATGGACATTAAACCAGTAGAAATCTGTCCTTTTGGTCTGATAAGTCCAAATTTGAGATTTTTGGTTCCAACCGCCTTGTCTTTGTGAGAACCAGTGTAAGGAATGACGCCGGAGAATAGAAGCAGGTACGGGGAGTTGACATTTAATTAGGAATGGACATGCAACAGGACAGGAACAGCGTCAGAACTGGGAAACAAAAAGACAGACGACAACAACAAATACAGGGGAGGTAATAAACAGGAGATTGAGTGAGTCCAATATCGCTGATGCGCGTGACGAGGGAAGGCAGGTGTGCGTAAATGATGGTGGCAGGAGTGCGTAATGCAGGGCAGAGAACCGGAGCAGGCGTAACACCCAGAGTAGGTGAATGGATGATCTTCGCATGTGTGGTTCTCACCGTGAAGCATGAAGGAGGAGGTGTGATGGTGTGGGGGTGCTTTTCTGGTGACACTGTCAGTGATTTATTTAGAATTCAAGGCACACTTAACCAGCATGGCTACCACAGGATTCTGCAGTGATACACCATCCCATCTGGTTTGCGCTTAGTGGGACTATCATTTGTTTTTCAACAGTACAATGACCCAAAACATACCTCCAGGCTGTGTAAGGGCTATTTGACCAAGGAGAGTGATGGAGTGCTGCATCAGATGACCTGGCCTCCACAATCACTCATCCTCAACCCAATTGAGATTGTTTGGGATGAGTTGGACCTCAGAGTGAAGGAAAGCAGCCAACAAGTGCTCAGCATATGTGGGAACTCCTTCAAAACTGTTGGAAAAGCCTTCCTCATGATGCCGGTTGAGAGAATGCCAAGAGTGTGCAAAGCTGTCATCAAGGCAAAGGGTGGCTACTTTGAATTATCTCAAATATAAAATATATTTTGATTTGTTTAACACTTCTTTTGGTTACTACATGATTCCTTATGTGGTTATTCATAGTTTTGATATATTCACTATTATTCTGCAATGTAGAAAATAGTACAAATAAAGAAAAACCCTTGAATGAGTAGGTGTGTCCAAAGTTTTGACTGGTACTGTGTATGTATAACATTCTATCTGTCTGGTAGTAGTGATTGTTCCACCGTTACCATGGTTATATGCCATCTTATACTATAGCCTAATGAAGCCCTAAGTAAAATACAGTATCCCTATGCCGTTGATATAAGGCATTATTGTAGCCTAAGGTAAAGGGTCTGTAGCATGAAGCTCAGAGTGATATCGCCCACAATGATTTACTTGAGCTGTTGCAGAAAATGTAGAGGAATTTAACTCTAAATGCTTCCTCTTCAGTCTAATATAGATGACTCTGCCTTCCGTTATCTGTGACCGACCGGCTCGATTTGGTCCTATGTAGCAACAATTGAAATTGTGCATCTTTTTTTTTTTACATTGGATAAAAGTAGAGACTCCGAGCTAGAAAATGGTATAACATACACTACAGTTGAGGAACAATGGGAAAGTAATTATGCTATGAAAGTTGATAAACTTGTAACCTCACTTTTGAGAAAATGGCCCTTGAATGTTTTGATACCTACTGGAGAGCTCTTCTTTGTCTACACGCATTCAGCATCGTTCACACCCTCCTAACTCCACCCATCTCTAAGGATTCATATGTGAGGCTATGTACTAAACAACCAAAGATTTCAAGACTAAAGGCTGGTTTATGCTACGGGTGTGTTCGTAAATTTAATCTGGAGTACCAGTGTGCTCTGGGCATTCGTAAACTCAGAGCGTTGTCAGATTGTCCGTTCGTAAATTCAGAGCGCTTCGCTCTCGGAGCGTTCAGAGAGCACACTGGACACTCTGGCCAAGGAGTAGGGTTGATCTGAGCATTCTGACCTAACAACAGCAGTCAAGCACCCAAGCTAACTGGCTAACGTTGGCTAGCTTGCTAGCTACTTCCAGACACAAATGAGAGAACAGCTCACTGACCATTTTACTCGCCCTAACAGAGCTGGTTAGGCTGTTTTTATGATATCCAGAGCATTGGTGACTGCAACTATACTGCTGCTGGCAACAATTTTATAACGCTTTTTTTGCCAACGTTTACTGACACCGGCCATATTCAACAGGTGTTGAGCGTTCATAAATTCATCTGTTATTCTGTGCTCTCGCACACTCAGACAAGAGTGCTCTGAAATCGGAGTATATAGCCAGAGCGAATTTACCAGCTACGTCTCTCGACAGTTGTTGCAGTGACATAAACATTCTATTGAAATAGTTACTTGCATAATGAAATATTTTGTTTAGACATGTAGCTAGCTAACTAGCTAAACAATGAACCATAATCCCAACTCATAACGTTACTACCCTGCATGAATCTGCAGGTACCTAACCAACCAGGTTCAATGTTAGCTAGCTAACATTAGGTTATAACTAGCAATGCAAATGGCTCTGAGATACAAATAATATTACTACAGAGATCATACACGCAATGTTAGCTAGCTAGACAGTTAACGTTAGCTAGCTACCTAGCTAGCTAACAGTACACTTTAACTTGAAATGAAAACAACTTTCTGACAAAATTAGAAACGTGTAATATCTGAAAATGTAGCTAGCTAGACCATCTTACCTGTATACATGGATGGACGCTTCTCCCTCTCTGTCACAGATGTCATGGTTGCCCTTAGTTTGAAGATGTAATCCGGAGACAGGTGTTTTATACAACAGTCTTCTGTGTGTTCTCTTTTCGACTCTGTCTGCATATTTGTAACCAAACCCCAGAACTTCATCTCTTTAGCTATCATACACTAATTCCACTGATTTCAAAACTCGGTCCTCCAGAAAGTGGAGAGCAACCCTGATGCAGTTCTACTATGTGATATCTTTTTAAAAAAGCAGCGTTAGAAAGGATTACCTACACATACTGACCAGCTCATACTGGCCAGCTCATACTGACCAGCTCATACTGACCAGCTCATGTTATAGACAGAAGCGTGCTACATGGCAGACCAATCCGATCTCATCTCTCGGCATGTCCAGCCCACTCATTATCTCAGCCAATCATGGCTAGCGGGAAGGTTTCTGACTTTTTCCATGGCTAAACCAACTAGGCTCTTAATTTAAAAATGTTATTCGTATTACAGATTGCGTACGAGTTTGTTATTAAGGCACATGAAAGTTCACATGTTCCAGAAGGCATTTCTGCCCCCCACATTTTGATTTTAAAAAAAAGGTTACGTTCAAATGGTGCTACTGTGAAGTAGTGCGCTTAGTTTCCTGAAACGAGTCACATAGGAGCATATTAGAGTGGAATTTTCAAGGTTAAATGACTCACCCAATGGCTTAATAAGTTAACTATGGTTGGGAGCTTTATAGCAGTATTTGATATAGCCACGCTCTATTTCATCCTTACAAAGAAGCAAAATAATTTCATTTTCTTTCTGAGAGCAATCAATCTGAAAACAAAGGCCATAATGTCATATTTTATCCCACTTTTGGTAATACAAATCTTTACATAGTAAAAAATGAACTCCAGGGGAGAATTAATTGGAGGAAATTAAATTTTAATGAATAATTCTGCTGTCTTTTGTTTTATTCTTCGAGATAACCTTCAATTGGAGGATTCTCGAAGAATGCAAGTCCTCCATTTTGCCCTCTTTTATTGAGGAATCTGTCTGCGCCCCTTTGTGCCAGCTTTACTCAGGAATTAGATGGTCCTTATCTGGTCAAGACCGTCTGTTGTTAATCTGCCAAACCTCCTACTGTGAGAGAGCATGCCCGACTCATTTTCAACTTCTCCCCCCTGCCCTCCCTACTTTTCAACCCAAATCCTAATCCCTTTCGTCCTCCCCATTTCCCTGCCCCTTCTTACCTCCCCCCAACCTCCCTTTGTGCCCCCATCCCCACCCCAGCAGTTCAGCGCGGACGTATCCCCCCCTCACACTCCAGCCTCAGCCCCACGGGCACCCCAGTAGGTGGCGGTAGTGGCGTAGGAGGGGCCGATTTCTACAACAACAATGGTGGGCAGCCTGTGTCAGAGCTAATCTCCCAGCTGCTGCGTGCCGAGCCCTACCCTAGCAGCCGCTACGGCCACCAGTACAACCAACAGGGCCAGGCCACCGGCGCGGGCGGGGCCGTCATGGGCATCGACAACATCTGCGAGCTGGCAGCTAGGCTGCTCTTCAGCACCATTGAGTGGGCCAGGAACATCCCTTACTTCCCAGAGCTGCCTGTGTCAGAGCAGGTGGCTCTCCTCAGGTTGAGCTGGAGCGAGTTGTTCATCCTGAACGCAGCCCAGTCCGCCCTGCCCCTCCACATGGCCCCACTGCTGGCCGCTGCGGGTTTCCACTCCTCACCCATGTCGGCCGAGCGGGTGGTGTCCTTCATGGACCAGGTGAGGGTGTTCCAGAACCAGGTGGAAAAGCTGAGCCGGCTCCAAGTGGACTCTGCCGAGTACAGCTGCCTTAAGGCCATCGTCCTCTTCTCGCCAGGTGAGATGTCTGTTTTATTTTATTCCCACATTGTACTGTATACGAATTGAGTCTGTTGAGATTTGTTTTGACATGCTGATACTTTTTGACATGCATGTCAGACTTTTCGACCTACATTCGGAGACTTTTTGGCATGCATGTCAGACTTTATGACCTATATGTCGACCTGCTACATTTTGAGACTTTTGACTACTGTACATACTTGCATATTCAAACTATTGACTTGCATGCTGTGACTTTTTACTAACATGCTGAGACTTTAACATATGCACTACATGACCAAAAGTATGTGGACACCTGCTTGTTGAACATCTCATTCCAAAATCATGGGCATTAATATGGAGTTGGTGCTATAACAGCCTCCACTCTTCTGGGGAGGCTTTCCACTAAATGTTGGAACATTGCTACGGGGACTTGCTTCCATTCAGCCACAAGAGCATTAGTGAGGTCGGGCACTGATGTTGGGCGATTATGCCTGTCTCACAGTTGGCGTTCCAATTCATCCCAAGGGTGTTCAATGGGGTTGAGGTCAGGACTTTGTGCAGGCCAGTGAAGTTCTTCCACACCGATCTTGACAAACAATTTCTGTATGGATCTCTTTTTGTGCCCGAGGACATTGTCATGCTGAAACAGGAAAGGGCCAGCCCCAAACTGTTGCCACAAAGTTGGAAATACAGAATCGTCTAGAATGTTGTTGAATGCTGTAGCGCTACGATTTCCCTTCACTAGAACTAAGGGGCCTAGCCCGAACCATGAATAATAGCCCCAGACCATTTTTCCTCCAACAAACTTTACAGTTGACACTATGCATTGGGGCAGGTAGCGTTCCCCTGGCATCCGCCAAACCCAGATTTGTCCGTCAGATTGCCAGATGGTGAAGCGTGATTCATCACTCCAGAGAACATGTTTCCACTGCTCCAGAGTCCAATGGCGGCGAGCTTTACACCAATCCAGCCGATGCTTAGCATAGCACATGGTGATCTTAGGCTTGTGTGCGGCTGCTCGGCCATGGAAACCCATTTCATGAAGCTCCTGACGAACAGTTCTTGTGCTGATGTTGCTTCCAGAGGCAGTTTGGAACTCGGTGTGAGTGTTGCAACCGAGGACAGATGATTTTTACGCACTACGCACTTCAGCACGCGACGGTCCCGTTCTGTGGGCTTGTGTGGCCTACCACTTTGCGGCTGAGCCGTTGTTGCTCCTAGACATTTCCACTTCACAATAACAGCACTTACAGTTTATTGGGGCCATTCTAGCAGGTCCGAAATTTGACAAACTGACTTGTTAGAAAGGTGGCATCCTATGTCGGTGCCACGTTGAAAGACACTGAGCTCTTTAGGAAGGCCATTCTACTGCCATTGTTTGTCTATGGAGATTACATGGCTGTGTGCTCAATTTTATACACCTGTCAGAAATAGGTGTGGCTGAAATTGCTGAATCCAGTAATTTGAAGGGGTGTCCACATACTTTTGTATATGTAGTGTATTTCTAATTGGAAAGCATATCACTCTATATCAGGGCTTTCCAAACCCTCTTCATGGAGAGCTACAGTACAGTCCAATACATTTTTGCTCTTACCCTTATATAACGGACCCGATTCTAATAATTAGCTGGTTGATAAACTGAATCAGATTAGGTACAACTGGTGTTGGAGCAAAAACCTACGGGAGGGTTTCTCTCCAGGAACAGTGTTGGAGAGCACTGCTCTATGTTATGTAAGGACAACCAAGCACCTGTTGACTGAAATTACTATGACAAAACCTGAACACGGTTATACTGGTAGACTTGAGGAGTGTGGTACCCTCTCCTGGCACAACAATGCAAGTGCAGAGTACAATCACAGGCCGTATGTAAATGTATGGTAGTGTGGTGTTTTTCAACTCCGGTCCTCGAGGAGCCTACCCAACAGCACACATTTATTGTAGCCCCGAACAAAAACACCTGATCGAGGATTTGATGATTAGTTGTCAAGTTGAATCGGGTGCCCCGTTTTTAAAATAAAAATGTGTAATTTTGGGGGTGCTCAAGGACGAGATGAGAAAAACTGTTGTCGTCGATATTGTAATTGAAAGGTCTGCACTGCACACTTACCCTGAGAATGTGATCACACTCTCCGTAGCCGACGTGAGTAAGACCTTTAAACAGGTCAACATACACAAGGCTGCGGGGCCAGACGGATTACCAGGACGTGTGCTCTGGGCATGTGCTGACCAACTGTTAGGTGTCTTCACTGACATTTTCAACATGTCCCTGATTGAGCCTGTAATACCAACATGTTTCAAGCAGACCACCATAGTCCCTGTGCCCAAGAACACAAAGGCAACCTGCCTAAATGACTACAGACCCGTAGCACTCACGTCCGTAGCCATGAAGTGCTTTGAAAGGCTGGTAATGGCTCACATCAACACCATTATCCCAGAAACCCTAGACCCACTCCAATTTGCATACCGCCCAAACAGATCCACAGATGATGCAATCTCTATTGCACTCCACACTGCCCTTTCCCACCTGGACAAAAGGAACACTAATGTGAGAATGCTATTCATTGACTACAGCTCAGCGTTCAACACCATAGTGCCCTCAAAGCTCATCACTAAGCTAAGGATCCTGGGACTAAACACCTCCCTCTGCAACTGGATCCTGGACTTCCTGACGGGCCGCCCCCAGGTGGTGAGGGTAGGTAGCAACACATCTGCCACGCTGATCCTCAACACTGGAGCCCCCAAGGGGTGCGTGCTCAGTCCCCTCCTGTACTCCCTGTTCACCCACGACTGCATTGCCAGGCACGACTCCAACACCATCATTAAGTTTGCAAATGACACAACAGTGGTAGGCTTGATCACAGACAACGACAAGACAGCCTATAGGGAGGAGGTCAGAGACCTGGCCGGGTGGTGCCAGAATAACAAACGATCCCTCAACGTAACCAAGACTAAGGAGATGATTGTGGACTACAGGAAAAGGAGGACTGAGTATGTCCCCATTCTCATCGACGGGGCTGTAGTGGAGCAGGTTGACAGCTTCAAGTTCCTTGGTGTCCACATCACCAACAAACTAGAGTGGTCCAAACACACCAAGATAGTCGTGAAGAGGGCACGACAAAGCCTATTCCCCCCCCCCCCAGGAAACTAAAAAGATTTGGCATGGGTCCTGAGATCCTCAAAAGGTTCTACAGCTGCACCATCGAGAGCATCCTAACTGGTTGCATCACTGCCTGGTACGGCAATTGCTCGGCCTCCGACCACAAGGCACTACAAAGGGTAGTGTGTATGGCCCAGTACATCACTGGGGTTAAGCTGCCTGCCATCCAGGACCTCTACACCAGGCGGTGTCAGAGGAAGGCCCAAAAAATTGTCAAAGACCCCAGCCACCCCAGTCATAGACTGTTCTCTGTGCTACCGCATGGCAAGCGGTACCGGAGTGCCAAGTCTAGGACAAAAAGGCTTCTCAACACTTTTTACCCCCAAGCCATAAGACTCCTGAACAGGTAATCAAATGGCTACCCGGAATATTTGCATTGTGTGCCCCCCAACATCTCTTTTACACTGCTGCTACTCTCTGTTTATCAGATATGCACAGTCACTTTAACTATACATTTATGTACATACTACCTCAATAGGCCCGACCAACCAGTGCTCCCGCACATTGGCTAACCTGGCTATCTGCATTGTGTCCCGCCAACCCCTCTTTACGCTACTGCTACTCTCTGTTTATTATATATGCATAGTAACTTTAACCATATCTACATGTACATTCTACCTCAATCAGCCCGACTAACCGGTGTCTGTATGTAGCCTTGCCACTTTTGTAGCCTGGCTACTGTGTATAGCCTCGCTACTGTTTTTCACTGTCTTTTTACTGTTGTTTTTATTTCTTTACTTACCTATTGTTCACCTAATACCTTATTTGCACTATTGGTTAGAGCATGTAAGTAATCATTTCACAGTAAGGTCTACACCTGTTGTATTCGGCGCACGTGACAAATAAACTTTGATTTGATTTGAACATTTTGACATGTAAATTAAACAATTTTGCATTATCATGCTTGAATGACCAAAATCTAAAAATGCAAAAACAAAAGATAGAAATGATACAATGTGTACAAAACGGGAAAACAGAAGAGAAAAAAATTCTAACCGACAACTAAAAAGGTTGGGTTGTACACCTAGGTTGTTCACCTAACCTTTTTAGTTGTCAGTTAGAATCTTTTTCTTGTTGTTGCAAACCGAAAGCAACCCTTCATCTTCGTTTAGGGTCCCGTCTCATTTAAGTACTGCTCCCTCCCACTTTGTAATCACCTCAACAATCTCTTCCTCCCTTCTTCCATCTCAGATGCGTGTGGCCTGACAGATCCAGCCCATGTGGAGTCTCTGCAGGAGAAGGCCCAGGTGGCTCTGACAGAGTACGAGCGGATGCAGTACCCAGGTCAGCCCCAGCGCTTCGGCCGCCTGCTCCTCCGCCTGCCCGCCCTCCGTGCGGTGCCCGCCAACCTCATCTCCCAGCTCTTCTTCATGCGTCTGGTGGGCAAGACGCCCATCGAGACTCTCATCCGCGACATGCAGCTCTCCGGAAGCTCCATCAGCTGGCCCTACGTCCCTGGACAGTAACCCTGAAAGGAAGTCTCCGTCTGGGCAGTGACGACAAGGACCACAGGTTCCTCTGACTCATCCATCTGTGTGATCCTATGCTAGCACCAGCTGGACATCATACATGTTGCACTGCCTCCATGAACTGAGCTCTCCATACCAGCCTAGTGCCAGCTGGGTCTATTGCCAGCACACTGGTGCCAACACACCTACTGTCCGCCATTATGGCAACCCGAGTCAGCTATGCCATCCGCATGCCATAGTGACTTACATACACACATTAATGTCCTGTCAATAGAGGTCACTGGAACCATGCCTCATTTTCCACATCTCATTGCCTTTGGTTCAAAGACTTTCGACATCAACATCAGACCTTTGGTGGAGTTTCAAACCAAGACAGAGATCACACTTGGTGAAATTCTGGAGTATTCTGGTAGAAAAGCTTTATATATGCAAACACAGAAGTGGTAGAGGAAATGGAACTGGGACAAGACATTTCACCCAAATCTTCATCGTCCACAGAAATTTCACTCAAAACGTAATTGTCCTTAAAGCTAGAATCCTTACTTGCTACATCCAGTTTTGGACTTATAAATGAATTATATATACCTATTTATTCTTGAAGAATATAACATAAATAACTTATAGTCTCAGAACATCGTTTTAACTACATTGTTAAATGTACATACAGTATCTCCAGGCCCATTCCTCAGCTTTTTACCAAAACAGAGGCGGGGTGCCCGCTTTGTTATTGTTTCAATTAAGGATTATAGCTTTAAAGAGGTTATAGATATGACATTTGAACTACTAAATCAGCCAGGCAGATTAAGTGGAGAGACTTACAGAGGGACTCAATGACTGTTTCCATGTATCACTCATAGGGCTCTTACGTGTTGTACTGGGCAACTTTTCCAACTCCACAGTCACACAAATATGGATTGATACCTCACAAGACAGCAGAATGCTATAGACGGATTTCTTCTAAAGGCAACCTCTCTGTCATTGTACAGTTGTTCACCACAAACCGCCTTCTTTTCAACGACTGCCTTTTCAATATGAATTCGGACACTGCAGTATGAGTAGATCATTCATCTGGACATATTCTTTAAGATGAACAGTTTATTTTTTTTATACGGAATGATATTTAAACTACACCTGAATGCAGCTGATGTGAGTGACAGGCTGATTGTTGAAACAAGACTGTTCTCAAGTGACAAAAAAGTATTTCATCAAAAAGGTTGTGGCCAAATGGTTCACCTATGACCTGCGACCATACTGAAAACAATGAGCATATACAGTTGGTACTTTCAAAATGCAGAGAAATCGCATCAGAACTAATTGTAAGTGTTAAGAAGTGTATATACTGTAGATTTAGGGAACCAAAGGTTGTCCTGCTGCATGTCACAATTTAGTTATTGATCTGTGTTTCATCTCGACGAAATGGGATTAGAAAGTAAAGTTATTTTTTTATGTTGAGTTCACAGTTTCTTTTTTAAACATGAACATTTTCATGTGAAAATACCTCTACCATTCCTCGATGTGTCAAAAAGATGTGATTCTCCATAGTGGTGAAAATGACACTACACTGGTGCAGAACAAGAGGCTACTCCTGAGCCAATTGTGTTGCCACCATAAAGCAATGCATTCCACTAGCTCAATGCAGAACACTTAGGCGATATGGGAGTTTATTGTCATGGCTGTTTGGCGATGTGACTGCTGCAGCCAAAATGACAAGGTGAGTGTGTGGATCGTTTCTTTCCTTAGTTGTGTCAGTTACCTCCATAAGAATGTCAGTTAGATGTGGGCAATATGTTTTGTACTCACAAGCTAATAAGCGATGAAATTAATGATTTGTATATACACTAGATGAGTTTTGGGGTGATGTGTTGAAGCCACAGTGCCTCCATCTTGGCACTCCCCCACCTTGTAAAACATATTTTGGAAGCTATAGAAATGCATTTATTCATGTCTACGTTCGTTTTTGCCATATTGATTCCATTACAGACACCTTAATTCATGCTTTTAAATTATATTATGTGAGGTAAGCAAAAATAAAAAACGAAAAAAATATATCAACATTTGTTTGAGTATCATTTTTTGAGATGACTAATGTTACCGTCCCTACTACAACAAACAATACTTAGCTATATGTAATTTTGTCATTGGAACATTTCATTTAAATACTGTAGAATTCCATTCATTCCTATGGAGGACTGCTCCTACTGGGGAGTACCAGTATGTATAGGCTTTCATCAAAGAAAAACTACTGTAAATGTTGTTGTTTTTTATAAATGTCGGGAAAGAATGTGTTGCTTGATCACATTGCAAAACATTATATTCTAGAATGATTTAGAATATTTAATTACAAAAAATATGTTAATTGTTATTCTTCATTAAAAACATTAAAGAGAGAATATTAGACAGCACAATAATGTGCAAAAGGTAATGCATACATTTTGTAGAATAGATGAAAACAGCCTCATCATTTCAATCTACCTACTGTAAATCATTTTCCAAGAAAGAACTATTACACTGTTGCATCTTGCACCAGCGTGAGGCAACATCAGACAAAGTTACAATTATTGTTCATGCTCTTTACCTGTGGCCACCATCATACGATATTCCATGAGAGCATGAGTTGGTGTCTTTTGTCGAACTGCTGGAAAATATAGGGTAGTGCTTAATCCTTGATGTACAGTAACATGAGGTATGCCCCCCTAACGCAGTTTTCACTCACCCGCTTTAGGTCCTTTAGTCTGGTTGTATTCATCAGCCACTCCCTGAGATATAGAGGAGAACGCTAAAACATACTACTACAATCTTAGAAAAAAGGGTTCCAAAAGGCTTCTTTGGCTGCCCCCATAGGAGAACCCTTTTTGGTTCCAGGTAGAACTCTTTTGGGTTGCATGTAGAAGCCTCTGGTGTAAGGGTTCTACATGGAACCTAATAGGGTTCTACCAGGAACCAAAAAACTAGTTTTCAAAGGGTTCTCCTATGGGGACAGCTGAAGAACATTTTTAGATTTTAGATAGCAGCACCTTTTTGTCTAAGTGTGTACTCAAAAGGGGTTATTCATAAAAGTTAGACAGTTTTCCCACAATTGTAGAGGAAACGTCACACAAATAAATGTTCCAACTCATAAGGCTGGTTACCGGGGCTTTTTATTATTTGCGTATCATTTAGCTGATTTATAAAGCTAAAGAGAAAGGTTAAAATACCACCTGCTCCTTAGTAGAACAAATTCTAGGTGAAAATATTGACTCCTTTTACTGTTTATTTTTATCATGTAATTTAGTTCTCAAAAAGTAGTTAGAAATATATTTTTTAAGTGTGTGTGTGCTATAATGGTGCTTGTTTCAATGAATCACTAAAAAGTTACTTTTCACATTTCTACACAAGTATCAGAATAGTGGACTGTAAGACAAAAAATAACCATGTTCTTTTTGGCAAAAAAATCTAATAGCAGATGCTTTGTCGTGCTCACCTGCACCTGGTACTTCATCGTCCCATCCTCCAGGGTGTCCAGCTCTTGGCTCAGTTTTTGCATCTGGTCGCTGATGTCATCGATCTCGGCACACAGGCTCTTGTAGTTCGCCAGGTAGAACTCTTTCATATACTGTCTGCCTGTCTGATGCTATCTCGGGGTACTGAAGAGACACATTACACAGGAGAAAAGGAGACACAGGAAATGCCATTTTGATCAATACTGCAATTTTCTTGAATGCTATCTTGAACGTAGAACAAAATGGCTTTCTGTCATGCTTTCTCACTAGCATGTGACATTGCTGAAACAGCACACACAGCAGATATGGAATGCTGTCTGTTTGTTTTAATGTTTAATCTATTGCTCAATCCCTTGTTCCATCCATCCACCCACCCATTAAATATGGCCCACCTATGCAAGTGGTCATTTTGGTCTTGGTCCAGTTCATTACCAGTATCCCCACCAATGATGTAACCGGTCTCACATTGGGTCTCCTCCTGTGAAAGGGGGTTAGGGTTCTGTTCCCTCTCCCTGTGAATGGGGTCTTCCTCAGGCTCTCTGCCTCCATAGGCCATTGGTGTTATCATAGTAACTGGAGATAATATCAAACTGTCACTAAAGTCGTTAACTTTTTTAACGTCCCTCTTTACGTTTGATTATTTATGCATATAAAAACTGAGGTCGGGGCTCCACTAGTTTTCCTGTTTCTAATCAGACTTTACAGCTGTGGATGAGCACTAGGGTTGGGGTAATATTATTGTTACCAATACAACTTTGGTCTATTTGACTAGGCCAAGACTATTTACCCCAGGTTGAAGCTATCCACTGTAGGTAGACACTATGGTAACTCACACCTATTAGAAACTATCATTTACATTTTAGTCATTTAGCAGACGCTCTTATCCAGAGCGACTTACAGTAGTGAATGCATACATTTCAAACATTTATTTCTCCGTACTGGTCCCCCATGGGAATCTTACCCACAACCCTGGCGTTGCAAACACCATGCTCTACCAACTGAGCCACACGGGACCTGTCCACTCTACATCAAGACTATGGGAACTCACTTTGGGTCTAGACTATTCTCCCCAGACTAGCCTATTTACCTGGACTGGACTATTCATTTTAGGTCTATTGGTCACTGTAATTAAATTACACAAAAATATACAAATATAAACGCAACATGCAACAATTTCAACAATTTTACTGAGTTACAGTTCATATAAGGAAATCAATCAATTTAAATAAATTCAGTAGGTCCTATTTTGTGGATTTCACATGACTGGGCAGGGGCGCAGCCATGGGTGGGCCTTGGAGGACATAGGGAGCCAGGCCTACCCACTTGGGAGCCAGGCCCAGCCAATCAGAATGAGTTTTTCCACACAAAAGGGCTTTAATACAGACAGAAATACTCCTTAGTTTCATCAACTTTCCAGGTGGCTGGTCTCAGACGATCCCGCAGGTGAATAAGCCGGATGTGGAGGTCCTGGGCTGGCGTGGTTACATGTGGTCTGCGGTTGTGAGGCCGGTTGGACATACTGGACATACTGCCAAATTCTCTAAAATGATGTTGGAGGTGGCTTATGGTAGAGAAATTTACATTACATTCTCTGGAAACAGTTCTGGTGGACATTCCTTCAGTCAGCATACCAGTTCCCTGCTCCCTCAAAACTTGAGACATCTGTGTCTTTGTGTTGTGTGACAAAACTGCGCCTGTGTCTTGATCATGCTGTTTAATAAGCTTCTTGATATGCCACATCTTTCAGGTGGATAGATTATCTTGGCAAAGGAGAAATGCTCACTAACAGGACTGTAAACAAATTTGTGCACAAGATTTGAGAGAAATAAGCTTTCGTGCGTATGGAACACTTCTGGGATCTTTTATTTCAGCTCGTGAAACATGGGACCAACACTTTACAACACTTTACATGTTGATATTTTTGTTCAGTATGTACAGTATCAAGCCTTTTGACTCACGCATTGCCATTGTAGGTCTCCTCACTGTAGATGCTGACTGTTTCGGCTCCGTCGGAGACAACACTGTTCTCTGTCCTAAGGTCAGGGACGGCCTTCTCTGATAGGACAACAGTAGTACTCTGCAACACAGTCCACCTGAAACAACATAACACTCATAATACATATTCGTTTTTGTGCTTGTGAGGGTGTTTTGCCTAAAAATAAAATGCCATGTTGTTCAACACGAACGCTATGAGACAGAACGTCTCAGTAGACATTCAAATGCGTCTTGATCATAATGTCAAGGGTGTTCTCATGAGGTCTGATGTCTCAGGTCTAAGCCTGTGCACCACTTATACACGACATGAGCAGTAGAGAGTAGAACTGGAGAGTAGGGCATGCAAGGTAACTTGTTTTTTTAATGGATGTTCAACAGTACAGTGAACACACAACACAAGCCCTTTTCAATGAAAACACGCACACAGACATGCACACACAACTTCCCAAAACAGCCCAAGTCAAAGTGAGACATTCTGACTGAAAATGAACTCCAACATCCATCAAACTCAGGGGACAAAAGTATCTTCCTCCAGTTGTCTGGGATGATCAGTGTCTTGCCTGGCAGCCTCTCTTTCCTCCTATTCTTAGAAGGGAAGTCACAGTCACAGGCACTCAGGGGGAAGGCGATGCACAGAAACCTGGATTGGAAATTCCCTGAACTGCTTTCTGCATGGATGGAAGGGTCGTGTGAGCGATAAAGGGAGAGTGTTTTCCTGCATCACCAGGGGCAGAGAGAAGTGAAGTTGAAACTATTTTTGGAGTTGCACAGAACCACTGAGTAAGCACGGAAGAGCATCAATCCAATTTATCTGATAAAATGAACAAATACAACAGGACCTTCTGATAACACTTTTTTTAAACACCTGTGTATCATGCTTTATAGACAGTACCTTCTAAGACTTGCTATAAGCAGTCATAAGAGTTGAAGGTCAAGCCTTCTTTTAGGAACCTTTAATAAATTCAGAAAGGCTGTAAATAGATTCATAATGTCCACCATAGTTGTCCTTGGATGCCAAAACCCAACATCACACATTTCCAGCAACAACATACTTCTCCTAAACATAATCACTTGGAGCAGATAGACTGAACAGTCTGTTGAGACTAGGAGTCTGTGACATGGATCAGATGGGCTGTGCGCCATTATTGTTCCCAACAGGGATATGTGTAAAACCTCAAAGGCACTGTCTAGTGAAAGAAATCAAATTGTATTGGTCGCATAAACATATTAGCAGATGTTATTACGGGTGTAGCGAAATGCTTGTGTTCCTAGCTCCAAAAGTGCAGTAATATCTAACAATACACAGCAATACACGCAAATCTTAAAAGTTAAAGAATGGAACTAGGAAATATGGAAATACTAGGACGAGCAATGTCGGAGTCCGGAGTATAAATATAATGTGATGGAATGTATAGACAATATGGACAATATATGGATAGAATATGTAGTAAATCAAATCAAAGTTTATTTGTCACATGCGCCGAATACAACAGGTGTAGACTTTACAGTGAAATGCTTACTAACCAACAGCGCAAAAATATATTAGGTGAACAATAGGTAAGTAAAGAAATAAAACAACAGTGAAAAATAACAGTAGCAAGGCTATATACATTAGCGAGGCTATAACAGTAGCGAGGCTACATACAGGCACCGGTTAGTCAGGCTGATTGAGGTAGTATGTACATGCAGATATGGTTAAAGTGACTATGCATATATGATAAACAGAGAGTAGCAGCAGCGTAAAAGAGGAGTTGGGGGGGGTCATCTGCAAACTTGTGTCGTTTGCAAACTTAATGATGGTGTTGGAGTCGTGCCCCCCAGTGGTGCTCCAGTGTTGAGGATCAGCGTGGCAGATGTGTTGCTACCTACCCTCACCACCTGGGAGCTGCCCGTCAGGATGTCCAGGATCCAGTTGCAGAGGGAGGTGTTTAGGAGGTGTTTAGTCCCAGGATCCTTAGCTTAGTTTGAGGGTACTATGGTGTTGGACGCAGAGCTGTAGTCAATGAATAGCATTCTCACATATGTGTTCCTTTTGTCCAGGTGGGAAAGGGCAGTGTGGAGTGCAATAGAGATTGCATCATCTGTGGATCTGTTTGGGCGGTATGCAAATTGGAGTGGGTCTAGGGTTTCTGGGATAATGGTGTTGATGTGAGCCCTTACCAGCCTTTCAAAACACTTCATGGCTACGGACGTGAGTGCTATGGGTCTGTAGTCATTTAGGCAGGTTGCCTTCGTGTTCTTGGGCACAGGGACTATGGTGGTCTGCTTGAACCGATATTACAGACTCAATCAGGGACATGTTGAAAATGTCAGTGAAGACACCTGCCAGTTGGTCAGCACATGCCCGGAGCGCAAGTCCTGGTAATCCGTCTGGCCCCGCAGCCTTGTGAATGTTGACCTGTTTAAAAGTCTTACTCACGTCGGCTACGGAGAGCGTGATCACACAGTCGTCCGGAACAGCTGATGCTCTCATGCATGCCTCAGTGTTGCTTGCCTTGAAGCGAACATAGAAGTGATTTAGCTCGTCTGGTAAGCTCGTGTCACTGGGCAGCTCGTGGCAGTCTGTAATAGTTTGCAAGACCTGCCACATAAGACGAGCGTCAGAGCCGGGGAGTACGATTCAATCTTAGTCCTGCATTGACGCTTTGCCTGTTTGATGGTTCGTCGGAGGGCATAGCAGGGTTTCTTATAAGCTTCCGGGTTAGAGTCCCGCACCTTGAAAGCGGCAGCTCTACCCTTTAGCTCAGTGCGAATGTTGCCTGTAATCCATGGCTTCTGGTTGGGGTATGTACGTACAGTCACTGTGGGGACGACGTCCTTGATGCACTTATTGATAAAGCCAGTGACTGATGTGGTGTACTCCTCAATGCCATCAGAAGAATCCTGGAACATGTTCTAGTCTGTGTTAGCAAAACAATATTTGAAGAATAGTAAATGTACAGCAATACTTAAATAGGATAGGCCTTGACAAGAATAGAGTATATACAGTACCAGTCAAAAGTTTGGACACACCTACTCATTCAAGGGTTTTTCTTTATTTTTTTATATTTTCTACATTGTAGAATAATAGTGAAGTTATAAAAACTCTGAAATAACACATGGAATCATGTAGTAACCAAAATATTGTTAAACAAATCAAAATATATTTTAGATTTAGATTCTTCAAAGTAGCCACCCTTGCCTTGATGACAGCTTTGCACACTCTTGGCATTCTCTCAACCAGCACAATGAGGAATTATTTTCCAACAGTCTTGAAGGAGTTCCCACATATGCTGAGCACTTGTTGGCTGCTTTTCCTTCACTCTCTATTGGGTTGAGGTCAGGTGATTGTATAGGCCAGGTCATCTGATGCAGCAATCCTTCACTCTCCTTGGTCAAATAGCCCTTATCCTGTTGGGGATAGTGGGCAGTATTTGCACGGCCGGATAAAAAATGTACCCGATTTAATCTGGTTACTACTCCTGCCCAGTAACTAAAATATGCATATAAGTAGTAGATTTGATAGAGAACACTCTAAAGTTTCTAAAACTGTTTGAATGGTGTCTGTGAGTATAACAGAACTCATATGGCAGTCAAAACCCTGAGACAAATCCTAACAGGAAATGGAAATCTGATGTGTGGAATCACTTCAAACCTTTGCCATTGAAACACACAGGGACTTATTAATCATTTAGCACTTCCTAAGGCTTCCACTAGATGTCGACCGTCTTTACAAAGTGGTTTGAGTCTTCTATGGTAGAAACTGACCCAAAGAGAGGCTTGGGAAGTTGGTCACAGGGGGAGGGCTATTACTACTATGACGCGGGCGCCCATGGGAAACCTTTTGTTCCGAAACGTTTAGTAAGACAATGCAATCGTCCGCCTTGAATATTATTGAAGCTCTGGTTGAAAAAGGCCCTAAAGATTTATGTTATACAACGTTTGACATGTTTGAACGAACGTAAATATATATTTTTTGCACATTCGTGACGACAAGTCCCCCGCGCTTCAGTACATTATGAGTAGCCTTCGGAACGCGCTAACAAGAAGGAACTATTGGGACATAAATTATTAACTTTTTCGAACAAAACTACATTTGTTGTGGACCTGGGATCCCTGGAAGTGCCTTCCGATGAAGATAATCAAAGGTAAGGGAATATTTACAATAGTATTTTTGATTTTAGATGGTTCCAAGATGGCGCTAACATGTATTGCCTAGCCTATTTTTCTGAGCATACCACGTCGTTTATTGCGAAGTGTGATTTCACAGTAAAGTTATTTTTAAATCTGGCAATGCGGTTGCATTCACAAGATGTTAATCTATAATTCTTTGAATGACAATATTACATTTTAACAATGTTTTCGAATAGTAATTTTGTAAATTGTAGCGCTGATTCACCGGAAGCATTTGAGGGAAAATATTTTCTGAACATCACGCGCCGATGTAAAATGCTGTTTTTATATATAAATATGAACTTTATCGAATAAAAAATGCATGTATTGTGTAACATGATGTCCTAGGAGTGTCATCTGATGAAGATTGTCAAAGGTTAGTGCTGCATTTAGCTGTGTTTTGGGTATTTGTGATGCATTTAGTTGCTTTGAAAATGGCAGTGTGATTTTTTTGGCAGGGTACTCTCCTAACATAATCTAATGTTTTGCTTTTGCTGTAAAGCCTTTTTGAAATCGAACAACGTGGTTCTATTCAGGAGAGGTGTATCTATAAAATGGTGTAAAATAGTCATATGTTTGAGAAATTGTTATAGCATTTATGAGGTTTTGTTTTTCGCGCAACGGAAACGTCCCACCTTGCCCAGACAGGTTATACAGCCTGGAAGTGTGTTTTGGGTCATTGTCCTGTTGAAAAACAAATGATAGTCCCACTAAGCGCAAACCAGATGGGATGGCGTATCACTGCAGAATGCTGTGGTAGCCATGCTGGTTAAGTGTGCCTTGAATTCTAAATAAATCACTGACAGTGTCACCAGCAAAGCACCCCCACACCATCACAACTCCTCTGGATGCTTCACAGTGGGAACCACACATGCGGAAATCATCTGTTCACCTACTCTGTTTCTCACAAAGACACGGCAGTTGGAACCAAAAATCTCATATTTAGACTAATCAGACTAAAAGACAGTTTTCCACTGGTCTAATGTCCATTGCTCGTGTTTCTTGGCCCAAGCAAGTCTCTCCTCATTGGTCTCCTTTGGTAGTGGTTTCTTACAGCAATTCGACCATGAAGGCCTGATTCACGCAGTCTCCTCTGTGAAGCATTTATTTGGGCTGCAATCTGAGTTGCAGTTAAATCTAATAAATGTATCCTCTGCAGCAGAGGTAACTCTGGGTTTTCCTTTCCTGTGGCGGTCCTCATGAGGGCCAGTTTCATCATAGCACTTGACTGTTTTTGCGACTGCACTTGAAGAAACTTTCAAAGTCCCTGAAATGTTCCACATTGACTGACCTTCATATTTTAAAGTAATGATTGACTGTCATTTCTCTTTGCTTATTTGAGCTGTTCTTGCCATAATATGGACTTTGTCTTTACCAAATAGGGCTATCTTCTGTATACCACCCCTACCTTGTCACGACACAACTAATTGGCTCAAACACATTAAGAAGGAAAGATATCCCACAAATACATTTTTAACATGGCACACCTGTTAATTGAAATGCCTTCCAGGTGTCTTCCTCATGAAGCTGGCTGAGAGAATGCCAAGAGTGTGCAAAGCTGTCATCAAGGCAAAGGGTGGCTGTTTTGAAGAATGTCAAACATAAAATAGATATTTTACTACATGATTCCATGTGTTATTTCATAGTTTTCCCTGTCTTCACTATTATTCTACAATGTAGAAAATATTCAAAATAAAGAAAAACCTTAGAATGAGTGGGTGTCCAAACTTTTGACTGGTATTGTAATTGAATGTCCACATGTGTAATGCGTGCCATACAAATTCAGAATTTCAGCAGATAAAACTGCTTTATGCGGACAGTTGAAGTCGGAAGTTTACATACACCTTAGCCAAATACATTTAAACTCAGTTTTTCACAATTCCTGACATTTATTCTTAGTAAAAATTCCATGTCTTAGGTTAGTTAGGATCACCCTTTATTTTAAGAATGTGAAATGTCAGAATAATTGTAGAGAGAATGATCTATTTCAGCTTTTATTTCTTTCATCACATTCCCAGTGGGTCAGAAGTTTACATACTCTCAATTAGTATTTGGTAGCATTGCCTTTAAATTGTTTAACTTGGGTCAAACGTTTCATGTAGCCTTCCACAAGCTTCCCACAATAAGTTGGGTGAATTTTGGCCCATTCCTCCTGACAGAGCTGGTGTAGCTGAGTCAGGTTTGTAGGCCTCCTTGCTCACACACGCTTTTTCAGTTCTGCCCACAAATCTTCTATATTATTGAGGTCAGGGCTTTGTGATGGCCACTCCAAAACCTTGACTTTGTTGTCCTTAAGCCGTTTTGCCACAACTTTGGAAGTATGCTTGGGGTCACTGTCTATTTGGAAGACCCATTTGCAACCAAGCTTTAACTTCCTGACTGATGTCTGAGATGTTGCTTCAATATATCCACTTAATTTTCTTTCCTCATGATGCCATCTATTTTGTGAAGTGCACCAGTCCCTCCTGCAGCAAAGCACCTCCACAACATGATGCTGCCACCCCCGTGCTTCACAGTTGGGATGGTGTTATTTGGCTTGCAAGCCTCCCCCTTTTTCCTCCAAACATAACGATGGTCATTATGGCCAAACAGTTATATTTTAGTTTTATCAGACCAGAGGACATTTCTCCAAAAAGTATGATTTCTGTTCCCATGTTCGGTTGAAAACCGTATTCTGGCTTTTTTATGGCTGTTATGGAGCAGTGGCTTCTTCCTTGCTGAGCGGCCTTTCAGGTTACGTCGATATAGGACTTGTTTTGTTGTGGATATAGATACTTTTGTACCTGTTTCCTCCAGCATCTTCTCAAGGTCCTTTGCTGTTGTTCTGAGATTGATTTGCACTTTTCGCACCAAAGTACGTTCATCTCTAGGATACAGAACGTGTCTCATTCCTGAGCGGTATGATTGCTGCGTGGTCCCATGGTGTTTACACTTGCATACTATTGTTTGTACAGATGAACGTGGTACCTTCAGGCTTTTGGAAATTGCTCCCAAGGATGAACCAGACTTGTGGAGGTCTACAATATTTTTTCTGAGGTCTTGGCTGATTTCTTTTGATTTTCCGATGATGTCAAGCAAAGAGTCACTGAGTTTGAAGGTATGTCTTGAAATACATCCACAGGTATACCACTGTCAGTCTTCCTGTCCAAGCTTAACATGTTGGTTGGAACAGAATAAAATGACATTTTTCTTTAACTGCAAATCAGTTCAGTATATGCATTACCTGCCTTGTTTCTCTTGTTTAGATTTATTTTAAAAGGTATTTTGTTTATCATGTTTGATGTCAATTAGCCTATCAGAAGCTTCTAAAGCCATGACCACATTTTCTGGAATTTTCCAAGCTGTTTAAAGGCACAGTCAACTTAGTGTATGTAAACTTCTGACCCACTGGAATTGTGATACAGTGAATTATAAGTAAAATAATCTGTCTGTAACCGACTTGCCAAAACCATAGTGTGTTAACAAGAAATTTGTGGAGTGGTTGAATAACGAGTTTTAATGACTCCAACCTAAGTGTATGTAAACTTCTGACTTCAAATGTATATTCCAATTCCAGTATTCCAGTGTGTTATTTTCTGACCTAGCAAAGTTTATTACGATGTGGAAAATAGTAAAAAATTAAGAAAAACCCTTGAATAAGTAGGTGTGTCCAAACTTTTGTCTTGTACTGTGCATATGAAATTGGTTAAACAGTATGTAAACATTATTTAAAGTGACCAGTGTTCCATTATTTAAGTGACCAGTGTTCTATGACTTTGTATATAGGGCAGCAGCCTCTAAGGTGCATGGTACAGTAACCTGGTGGTAGACATCTAGTGACAGTGACTAAAGTTAAGGGCTGGGTACTGGACGGGGCTGGCTAGTGGTGACTATTTAACAGTCTTATTGCCTTGAGATAGAAGATGTTTTTCAGTCTCTCGGTCCCAACTTATATCACCTCCACCGTACCCGACACCCTAGACCCACTGAAATTTGCATACTGCCCCAAAAGATCCACGGATGACACAATCACCATCGTACTGAACACTGCCCTATCCCATCTGGAAAAGAGAAATACTTATATAAGAATGATGTTCCTTGACTACAGCTCAGCCTTCAACACCATAGTACCCCTCCAAACTCATCATTAAGCTCAGGCCCTCAGCTTATTTTTACAGACACCATTTCCGTGAAATGAAGCTGTACTGTTGAGCCTTGCAGACTAAATGATTTTAAAGCGTATACTGTAAAGGTTTGCCTCAACACCAAGGTAACTCAGTGCTTTAATACATTATACATGACACATACATTATACACCTTGCTAATATTGAGTTGCACCCCCCTTTGCCCTCAGAACAGCCTCAATTTGTCGGGCCTTGGTTTCAGGGTTTCGCAGGGATGCTGGCGCATGTTGACTCCAATGCTTCCCACGGCTGTGTCAAGTTGGCTGAATGTCCTTTGGGTGGTGGACAATTCTTGACACACATGGGAAACTGTTGAACGTGAAAAACCCAGCAGCGTTGCAGATCTTGACACACTCAAACCGATGGACCAAGCACTTACTATCATATACTGTTCAAAAGCACTGAAATCTGTTGTCTTGCCCATTCACAAACTGAATGGCACACACACACAATCCACGTCTCAATTGTCTCAAGGCATAAAAATCCTTCATTAACCTATCTCCTCCCCTTCATCTACACTGATTGAAGTGGATTTTACAGGTGACATCAATAAGGGATCATAGCTTTCACTTGGATTCCCCTGGTCAGTCCATGTATGTAATGGAAAGAGCAGGTGTTCCTAATGTTTTATACACTTAGTGTACAATGCATTCAGAAAGTATTCTGATCCCTTTAATCTTTCCACATTTTGTTACATTACAGCCTTATTCTAAAATGTATTAAATTGTTTTTTTCCCTCATCAATCTACACACGATACCCCATGATGTCAAAGCATAAACAGTTATTTAGAAATTAGTTCAAATATATGTAAAAAAAAAATGGAAATATCATATTTACATAAGTATTCAGACCCTTTACTCAGTACTTTGTTGAAACACCTTTGGCAGCAATTACATCCTCGAGTCTTCTTGGGTATGACGCTACAAGCTCAGCACACTTGTATTTGGGGAGTTTCTCCCATTCTTCTCTGCAGATCCTCTCAAGCTCTGTCAGGTTGGATGGGGAGCGTCGCTGCACAGCTATTTGCAGGTCTCTTCAGAGATGTTAGATCGGGTTTAAAACTTCTTAGAGCTAGGGGGCAGTATTGAGAATTTTGAAAAAAATATGTGCCCATTTTTAACTGCCTCCTACACCAACTCAGAAGCTAGAATATGCATATTATTGTTCAGGTTTGGATAGAAAACACTCTGAATTTTCTAAAACTGAATGGTGTCTGTAAGTATAACAGAACTCATATGGCAGTCAAAACCCTGAGACAAATTCTGACAGGAAGTGGATACCTGATGTGTTGAATTACCTTTAAGCCTATGCCATTGAAACACACAGGGGCTTATTAATCATGGAGCACTTCCTATGGCTTCCACTAGATGTCACCAGTCTTTACAAAGTGTTTTGAGTCTTATACTGTGAGATCTGACCGAACAAGAGCCATGGAACGGTGGTGGCCGATTAGACTCTGGCGCGCGAGTTCATGTTGGGTACTCTCGTTCCAATACGTTTTACAAGAGAATGCAATCGTCCGCCTTGAATATTATTCATGTTCTGGTTAACCTGTTAGGGTATAGGGGGCAGTATTGAGAATTTTTTGAAAAAATATGTGCCCATTTTTAACTGCCTCCTACACCTACCCAGTAACTACAATATGCATATACTTATTATATATGGATAGAAAACACCCTAAAGTTTCAAAAACTGTTTGAATGGTGTCTGTGAGTATAACAGAACTCATTTGGCAGGCAAAACCCTGAGACAGATTCTGACAGGAAGTGGATACCTGATGTGTTGAATTGACTTTGAGCCTATGCCATTGAAAAACAAAGGGGCTGAGGAATATTCTGGCACTTCCTATTGCTTCCACAAGATGTCCCCAGCCTTTACAAAGTGTTTTGAGTGTTCTACAGTGAGATCTGACCGAATAAGAGCCATGGAACGTGATGGTCCATTAGACCCCTGGCGCGCGATTTGATGGTGGGTACTCTCATTCCGAAACGTTTTAAAAGAAAACCCAATGGTCCGCCTTGAATTTTATTCATGTTCTGGTTAAAAAAGGCCCTAATGATTTATGCGATACAACGTTTGACATGTTTGAACGAACGGAAATATATTTTTTCCGTTCTTGAAGTGAAGTGAAGTCCGGCTGGCTTAGATCATGCACTACAACACGGAGGTTTTTCGACATAAATGATGAGCTTTTTTGAACAAAACTACATTCGTTATGGACCTGGGACTCTTTGGAAGTGACATCTGATGAAGAGAATCAAAGGTAATGGATTATTTATATAGTATTTTCGATTTTAGATTCCTCCAACATGGCGGTTAGTCTGTATCGCGATGCGTATTTTTCTGGCGCAGTGCTCAGATTATTGCAAAGTGTGATTTCCCAGTAATGTTAATTTTAAATCTGACAAGTCCATTGCGTTCAAGAGATGTAAATCTATAATTCTTTGAATGACAATATAATATTTTAGCAATGTTTTCTAATATTAATTAATTATTTTGTTGTCATGACTTGACTGCCGGTATTGGAGGGAAACGATTTCCTGAACATCAACGCCATAGTAAAACACTGTTTTTAGATATAAATATGAACTTGATAGAACTAAAAATGCATGCATTGTCTAACATAATGTCCTAGGAGTGTCATCTGATGGAGATTGTAAAAGGTTAGTGCATAATTTTAGCTGATTGTATGGTTTTGGTGAAGCCTGTCTTTGAATTGACAATGCATTGCACACCGCTATTGTCAATGTACTCTCCTAACATAACCTAACTTTATGCTTTCCCCGTAAAACCTTTTTGAAATCGGTAAACGTGGTTAGATTAAGAAGATGTTTATCTTTCAAAGGCTGTAAGTTAGTTGTATGTTTGAGAAATTTGAATTTGTACATTTATTTGGTTTCAAATTTGCCGCTCTTGAAATGCACCTGCTGTTGATAGGGTGCGCCACGGGGGGCACGCTAACGTCCCAGGTAGCCTCAAGAAGTTAAAAAAGGCACTAATGATTTATGCTACACAACGTTTGACATGTTTGAACGAACGTAAATATTTTTTTTCCCCTCGTTCATGAAGTGAAGTCCGGCGGGCATAGATCATGTGCTAACAACACAGAGCTTTTTGGACATAAATTATGAGCTTTTTCGAACAAAACTACATTCGTTATGGACCTGGGATTCCTGGAAGTGACATCTGATGAAGAGAATCAAAGGTAATGGATTATTTACATAGTATTTTCGATCTCTCCAACATGGCGGTTAGTCTGTATCGCAAAGCGTATTTTTCTGGGTGCAGTGCTCAGATTATTGCAAAGTGTGATTTCCCAGTAATGTTATTTTTAAATCTGGCAATCCGGTTGCGTTCAAGAGATGTAAATCTATAATTCTTTGAATGACAATATAATATTTTACCAATGTTTTCAAATAGTAATTATTTAATTTGTTGTGCTGATTGACTGGCGGTTATTGGAGGGAAACGATTTCCTGAACATCAACGCCATAGTAAAACGCTGTTTTTGGATATAAATATGAACTTGATAGAACAAAAAATGCATGTATTGTCTAACATAATGTCCTAGGAGTGTCATCTGATGGAGATTGTCAAAGGTTAGTGCATAATTTTAGCTGGTTTTCTGCTTTTGGTGACGCCTGTCTTTGAATTGACAAAACATTACACACAGCTATTGTCAATGTACTCTCCTAACATAATCTGACTTTATGCTTTCGCCGTAAAGCTTTTTTGAAATCGGACAACGTGGTTAGATTAAGGAGATGTTTATCTTTCAAAGGGTGTAAGATAGTTGTATGTTTGAGAAATTTGAATTATGACATTTAATTGTTTTCAAATTTGGCGCTCTTGATATTTCACCTGTTGTTGATAGGGTGTACCAGGGTGTACGCTTGCGTCCCACATAGCCCCTAGAGGTTAAGTCCAGGCTCTGGCTGGGCCACTCAAGGACATTCAGAGACTTGTCCCGAAGCCACTCCTGCGTTGTCTTGGCTGTGTGCTTAGGGTCATCGTCCTGTTGGAAGGTAAACATTCGTACCAGTCTGGGGTCCTGAGCACTCTGGAGCAGGTTTTCATCAAGGATCTCTCTGTACTTTGCGCTGTTCATCTTTACCTCAATCCTGACTAGTCACCTGCCGCTAAAATAATATCTAAAATAATATCCCCACAGTATGATGATGCCACCACTTTGCTTCACCGTAGGGATGGTGCCAGGTTTCTTCCAGACATGACGCTTGGCATTCAGGTCTAAGAGTTCGATCTTGGTTTCATCAGACCAGAGAATCTTGTTTCTCTTGGTCTGAGAGCCCTTAACTTCTTGGGGCTATGTGGGACGTTGGAGAACCCAATGAAACGGAGTTCCTTAACAGTGGTGGGTTTGGGCCAGTTACTGACGGCGGTGACTTTGTTCTCATCCATGCTGACCCCTCCAGGTGTCAATACAAAGCCAAGGAAATTTACAGAGGTTACATGGAAGGCGCTCTTTTCAGTCTTCACATAAAGGTTATGGTCAAGGAGCCGTTGAAGAACCTTTTGCACATGCTGTATGGGTTCCTTCAGGGAGTAGAAGTAAATCAGGATATCATCAATGTAGATGAGAAAGCGGTTGATCATATCCTGGAAAACCATAAAGGATTGGAAGACGGCGGGGGCGTTCATAAGACCGTAGGGCATGACCAGGTATTCGTAGTACCATCGAGCGGTGATAAAGGCCGTCTTCCATTCATCGCCTTCGCGTATACAGACAAGGCTATATGCACTTCGCAGTTCGAGTTTAGTATAGATGTTGGCGCGGCCCACTTGTTCAAAGATAGATGGGAATAGAGGAAGAGGGAAACAGTTCTTGACCGTGATGTCATTCAGGGAACGATAATCAATAGATGGATGGAGACCACCATCCTTTTTTCCAACAAAGAAGAAGCTGGATGCAGCCGGGGAAGATTCATCAATGATTCATCAATGTAGTTCTCCATTGCCTTATTTTCAGGGATAGATAAGGGGTAAACATGGCCCTTTGGTGGGGACACTCCAGGGAGTAAGTCAATAGCACAGTCTCCTGGGCGATGTGGTGGCAGAGTGGAGGCCTTGGTTTTGCTGAAGACATTGCTGTACTAGGCGTATTCAGATGGTATGGTGGGTGGCACTGCCGAGGCAGAGTGCTCAATGGTGGTGGCTCTGCAGGGTAGGCTTAGACAACTGGAGAAGCAGGTAGAACACCTGCTTCTCCAGTTGGGAGCGGTGACAGGTGTTAGATCAATGTCAAGCTTTAATTCTAGCTGGTGATCGATAAAATTACCTGCTGCTCCTGAATCTATCAAGCCTCCTACGTACTTGGTAACCCCCTTCACGGTTATCAATACTGGGACGGAGAATTGCTTCTGGGAGATATTTAGAAATAAGGACACGCCTACCTGCATGGCAGCGGAGGGACCCTTCTCATCTCTCCGTGGGGGGCGAACAGGGCAATGGCTGAGGGGATGATCTTTCCCTCCACAGCATAGGCAGAGCCCTTCCTGGATCCACTTTTGACGTTCGATACACGGGAGAGGAGCATGGCCCAACTGCATGGGCTCTGAAAGACTCGGACGGGATGACGGAATCATGGAAAGAGAAGGTTTCGGGTTCTTTGGTGGCAGAGTTCTTCAGCGGTCGGTGATGAGGTGGTCGATGGAGATGGACATACGAATGTATTGATTTAAATCCTGAAGGTCACCTCTACAGGCCAGCTCCGCCTGAAGTTCCCCGTTGAGCCCTCTTTGGTAGACGGTAAGGAAAGCAGCCTCATTCCATCCACTCCCTGCAGCCATGGTGCGGAACTCGAGGGCATTGTGTGTAGGCCAGTGACAAAACATCTCCATTTAATAAATTGTATATTCAGTCACAACAAAATGTGGAAAATGTCAAGGGGTGTGAACTTGATTAATGACATGCAAAACATTTTGGAACTGTATCAACAGTGGATTAATTAAACAAATACCAAAAGATAGTTTGAGTCGTATTTTCCTTTAAGTAGCTAAACCTGTAATTTCTACAACCTTGTGAAATTGACAAACTAACACATTTTTATTTTTGTCAAAACTTTATTTCATTTGATGGCCTGCACATGCATAGTCTGGTGCTACCCGACCATTAGACCCATGAAGTGCTTCTGCACATGAGCTATGCTAGCTAACGCCATGACATCTGCTACAACTGTGATCAGGGATTTCTATTCGAGAAGCAGTTTCTGCATGTCTTCATACTGTACTGTCTTTGGTCTTATCTTCCCTGAACCTTGTTCTCAGGGTATCCATACCCAAGGGTATTACATAAGACACATGCAACATATTAACATTAGCTGGCTAGCTACTTGTGAGTAACGTTAGTTTCTAATTCAATGTAAACACTAGCTAGCTTATTAGTGTTAGAAAGCACCATTATTATAATGCTAGCTGGATAACACAACTACTAGCTAGGTAGCTATGCCTAGCTATAGGCCTAAAACCTTAAATTATAGAAATCAAAATGATAGCAGAGATATAGGATTAATGT